>NW_026556576.1:0-34201 GCF_029017545.1 Prosopis cineraria
GTGTAAAGTGGCGGGAATAAGTTGGATTCAGCCATTCAACTCGAAAAAATTTGCAAGTATATACATTATAACTTTGAAAATATGCACTCATAAACCTTATAATTTTAAACCCAATAAACTTAAACAATTTAAGTTTAAAAAAAAATTAAGCATTTTGATATTTCAGTTAAGTTTAATATATTTTAAGCTCTTAATATATAAAATTTAAATTTATATTATTATATTTTTAATAGTATAAATTTATATTATTTTAATCTTAATTTTTAGAAAACACTACTTTTTGATCCCTGCACTTGCCTAGTATTTTCTTATCAATTGTTGTACTTTTTTTTGGTATTCTGAGTACTACACTTTCATTTGTTGGTGTTTCACAGTCATTCAATGTCCCTTCACTTTGTTCATTTAAGGATGTAGAACATCAAAAATAAAAGTGTAAGGATTCAAACATTAAAAAAAAGTGTAAGGATCTATAGCAAAATACGAGCAAAGTCAAGGACCAAAATGTATGTTTTCTCTAATTTTTATTATTTTATATCTTATGCCCCACGATCAGGGTCCTACGTCCACCATAACTGTAACCATTAACGATGACAATGCAGATTGTTTGAAGTTATATAGCACTCCATTGGCCATCTCTAGCATTAATAGAGTGAAAATCTGGAAGCAATTAATCTCATGCTTAGAGGATGCAATTCATCTAATTTTTTCCATGACCCTCTGCTTAATTTGGGTTATCTCATAAGTGATGATCGAAACATCTTTAAATTTGTATTTAAGGATGCTGCGGGACTTGTTTCTAATCTCATTGTGATAGATTATAATTTTATTGACAATTTTTGTATGGGAGGAGGAAAGTGATAAATACTTTGTATGGTGTTCTTGTAACCTCTCTTACTTGTTCATTCTTGAATGGAAGTTTTCATTTTCCATTCAACAAAAAAATATGTTTCATCAAATGTCAAAAATACTCTTTACATGAATAATATGTGAATGTGACATTGACAACCAAATATTGACTTGTTGAAATTTGAACACATGTTTATTAATTAGAGAATTGTTTTGCATGTCAATTTTTTTAAAAGTTAACTTGAAATTATATGAGTAAATGCAACATATGACAACAAAATATATTAACTTATAACATTTTAAATATGTTGTTGCCAATTACATAACTTTTACTTGTTTTTTTAGGGGGAAGGGTCAAATTCACTTGTAAAAAATCTAACTAAAATTAACTACATGAAATTAACAATAAAAGCTGACGCAATTAATAAGAATCTAGCTAATAACTTATAAGTTTATAGGTTCAAATTTCACTGTTAATTTAAAGATCTTGTTAGCAAGTGATAAATTAGCATCTCTACACTTTTTTGACTCTAGAGAGTAGAGACATTCTTTTACTTTGGTGCGTTTTGACACACAGCACATCTATGTTTTTTTTCTTCTTAAAAAGGTAGTGGAGTTGTTGTTGGCACAGATAAAATCATAATTTGAATTATACTTAAAGACACTGTTCTTAAAAGCCACTTCCTTCAGATTATAATATAAAACATATTCTAGAAAACCTACACAATCCAAAATATAAAGCATTAAATAACTTTTATATACGTTCTTTTTACAATTGTACTTCTATTTCATTTATTACTTTTTAAAAATAATAGAATTTTAATTACTATTATCAAGGTTCTTATGTAGGATATTGAATGAGGATATAAATGAAAAGATATATATTATTTTTAAGAACTTAAGGTTTCAACTAGTATTGTTTATAAATTATGAATTAATTAATTATGACTTATATTATGGTTCGAGGGGAGTATTCTTCTAAATTAGGTCGTTCATACAACACTCCCACAGGAGTAAACAATCTTTTCCTATAAAATGAACAGGAACACAAAACAATGAAAATTTATAGAATAAACTTAAGCAATAACACAAATGAAGCATATGATAGAAAATGAGAAAGAGCCTAAAAGCACAAAGGTTGGTTTACAACCCGCCACAAGCACTATCTTTTATAAAATGAACAAGAACATAGAATAATGAAAATTCACAGAATAAACTCAAACAACAACACACATACATGATTAAAAAAAGAGAAAGCCCGAAAGCTTAAGGGCCGATTTACAACCTGCAATAAGCACTGTCTTTTATAGGCAGAAATCTCAAAACATTATAAAATAAGACTGTTTTAATCACAATTAAAAAATAATTTCAAATAATAATTTATTTAAATTATATGCTATAGATAGATTTAAATAATAATTAATATTATTAATTTATAAGGTTTTTTAATATTCATGAATATTTTATAATATTCAACAATTATTTGAAAAAAAAATCTTATTCTTTTACTTCTCAAAAAGTGTTCAGGTGATAAATACATTATTAAATTTTACAACTTCTTAAAATTTACCAATCATTTGCATTAAAAAATGAAGATTTTTTTTCCAGCTTACAATTTCATTAACAGCTAATATATGAAAAATTAAAATGTCAGTGTAACAAATTCACAACTATTTAAGATTTACAATTAAAATTATTTTATTAAACATTTGGAGACTAGATTTGGAAATTTGAATTGATATTCCTTCTGAAAAAAAAAAAAGAAAATTTCATTAGATCCGGAACTTAACAAGATTTGGCCATATAAATGAAAAGTTATTGCATAGGCCAGGAGAATTACCTTATTCACATTCATCAACTCAATCAAATAAAATTTTAAATGTCATTATGTTTAATGACTTTTTTTAAGATAAAATATTTATTTAATTTCTTACATTTTATTTCTCACCATTATCAAGAGGAGAAAGAAAATATGAGAAATTAAAACAATTTAAAATGACATAAATGGAAAAAAAATTGATGTGATATATTTTTATTAAATAATATACAAATGACATGATATATTATATTAACGTACAAATTTCTTGTGAAAACTATGTCAAACACCCATTTGGTTTGAACAAAGAAAACCTGACTTGGAGAACTGAAGGGGAGAGAAGGAAAATTCTTCCAAGCCTTCAGCTCCAATTCAAATTGAGGAAAATTAAAGGAATTGCGTTCGGTGCTCATTAAGATTAGAAGTAATTCTAACCTTCTATTTCAATCTTATTTAATCTCTATCATTTATTTAAATTAATTTTTTTAAATTTTTTAATATTATATTTATAAATAAAAAATATAAAAAAATTTAAATTTTTAATATATTCATTCATTATCAATCTGGCCAATATATATTTAATCTAAAAGTTTAATTTAATATTAAAAAATTATAATTTTATAATTTGACTATATAGATAGACTCTGTACAGTTTATATATAATTTAGACGATCTAATTTCATATTAAAAAATTTATAAATTTTGTGAATTAATTATTTAAATGCATTTTAAATAGTCCATATTTAACATTAATTTTTTTATATTTTTTATTTCAATAAATATAATATTAAAAATATTTAAAAATTAATTTAAATAAATGATAAGGATTAAATAAGGCTGAAATAAAAGTTCAGATTGCTCTGACCTTAATGGGCACCAAATGCAGACGCAAACTTGAAAGGAAGGGATATATTATTGTGATTTTGTGACTAATATGCCCATATGCTATATTTTGATAATCCAAAAGTGCCCACTGTCATGAAAACCCAAATCCCTTGATTTGTCGTTCGGGAGGCCGCCTCACCTGCGGCGTCCATCAGCCAGTGCCAGACGTCGTAATCTTCGCTGTCACTGTTTCGTCACCATTGCCTTCCTCTACTTCTCCACCGCTGGTCGAACTGTTGCCTTCTTGCCCTTGCTTCTCCATCACCTACATCTTTTGTAATTTACCTAATCTGCAATGTGTAATATTTAAAAAATATTTTTAAATATATTATATAGAGATATTTTTAAATCTTATATACTTTTATTTTTCATACTTTTTTTATATTAATATTAATAAAATTAGAAAAAATGATGTACATAGAACTGGAGGGGAAGGTGCGGTGAAGCCTTATATGTTCAAGGGCCGGTTTGGTTTGAAGAAAGAAAGTTAAGGGTTGGGGTTTTCTTCCTAGTCGAAGCCCTTCTCTCCGATGGCATGGTGAACCAGAAATCGCGTCGGAGTTTCGCACAAGGAGTTCGTCCGTTTCGGCTGCTAGGTTCGTCGATTTGTGTGTTTTATTCCAACATTTCTCGTTAATCTCTGGCTTGTGAATTTTCATCCTTGGCTTAACTTAGATTACCCTGACTTTTTAACATAAAATAGCCATGTGATTATTTATTTATTCATGAACATATTGCCTCGTCGAATTTTCTGTCGTCAACAGCATCTTCAACCTCTTCGGTCTTCGTCGTGTTCTCCTCTGCATTCGAGTCTTCCAGGGCATGAGGAAGATCGAAGGAGGTGAAGCTGTCTTTTCCCGTTACTAAAATTTAAAAAAAAATTGAAAGGGAGAATGACATTTAATAACCCTTAAAATATAATAATATTTACAATTAAAAATCTTGAAATTTTAAAAATTTTCAAAAAATTTCTCATTTTTTCAGTTTAAGATTTTAGATGTTCATCTTATATATTTTTATTATTTTATTTAACATGTTTATTATTTATTTTTTTTAATTTTAGCAATCATCTTAAATATTTTTAATAGTTATTTTCTATTTTTTTAATATCAAAAAATACTTATAATTAATACTTTCCAGCAGGATGACAGTTAAATCTAAAAAAATAATAATAATTAGTCCCAATAATTTCTTTAAAAGATCAGTTTTAGATGTTAATTTAAACATTTATAAATTTAAAAGTTCTAAATCAACCTCTTTTCTTGAGCCATAAATCTTATTATTTTCAAAATAATTGGAGTTATATTTATTTTTCTGTTTCAATTAACAAATATGATGTTTAAATTTTAAATATAATAATTTATTTGTAATTTAATTTTTTATTTATAATTGTTTAAACTAATATTTATAGTTTATTTTATAAAGAATTTTGTTACAGATTTATCTGTTGTTAAATCATCCTTTTGAATTTTGTTGTCATTCTCCGGTACTTTTTGGCAGTAAAATTAAAAAAAAAAGTATTGAAACATATTACTAAAAAAAATTGAATGTTAAAAATGAAAAAAATAGATATCTAAAATATAAAAAATGAATATGGAAAAAACATGATGAAAAAAGTTTTAATGTCAACTTATCGTGAGTTTTTTTTTAATTTATACTTTTAAGGTTTTTTTACCATTAATTTTAAGGTTATAAATATAATCAATGTCGTCTTTTTTCCAAAATTAAAACTTCAGCAAAAATTTTTTTCTTAAAAAAATTATTTCGGCTTAAATGACGTGGCTGTTTTAAGACAACTTTTTCCTCGAAGTATTGAGAGTCAACACTTACGTCCTCATCCTCACTTCTGACACTCTAGTAGTCGCATGGATTCTTGGACTCCAGCTTAATGAGCGAAGCCTAGAGCTTCTCGTCTTCTTGCTCTCTCATGTCACGACCTCATCAGCCCATTTTTGACGAGCTATAACATTCTCTTCGGCGGCCTCGCTGACGAGTCGAATACGCTTTTAGCTCGATTGGTACCTCCCCATGATTTTTTCCCCCCATTTTAAACCTGGGCTGCAAATTGCCTGTTGTGGGGGTTGTCTTCACCACCTCTTCATGCCCAGCTGAGATTATTTGCTTGGCATGGTACGCAGAATTTGCTCATGTAATGATGAAATATGTATGAGCGGGAGGAAGCAAGCTTATTAATGGTTAGCATCAACAAGTTTCCTTGTTGAAATTGAAATCGTGTAAGCGATGAGGGTTCAGCTCTGAGCTAGAAAATTCTTCTTCTTGGTGTAAATTTTATCATACGGGTTAGAGATTTTGTGATGAAAGCAGGTTCCTTGCAGCTGTGTTTTTGTGGATTGAGGTGAGACGGGAATGAGAGATTTTTAAGATCTTAACTTTAAAATGAAGTAACAGTGTCGAGTGGTGGTTACTAGTTAGATTACTGACGTGTGAAAAAGGATAATGTAGATTTGGAAAGACATTACGTGATATTTTGTGTGCAGTTGCTTGGTGCAGACCATGATGATCCGAAGAAGCTTTGCTCTTTTTATCCTAAATTTTAGGCTATCATAATCCACTATCCCATTAATCCTTCTATGGACTTTCATTGAGTGCTGCAAAGGGATTGGTTTTCTAAGGTTATTGAGGAATGTCAATTAAATGACTTAATATTAAAAAATGAGAAAATTAATTCTGGTAGTGGATTGCTAAATTGTATGTTCCATATTTTCAAGATTTCTCCTTGAAAATATCATTCACAATTTATATGGTGACCAAATTTTTAAATTTACAGTGTTCTCATGGAAGGCTCCTCATCATGAAGAGAGTTACTAGAGGGGTTGACATATGTGGACTTTTGCACCCATTGCGGTTGATTTATCAGAATGATTCCCTTTGATATGGGCTCCTTGAGATAGTTTGCTCTGGAGCTAGTAGCAGCAAGGCAAATCCAAATTGTTGCTTGCAAACGAATAATGGCTTCTGTTTTGGTCTCTCGTTTTTCACGTAGATCTATTAAATCTTATCTCCCTTCTTCTGGCCCTTCAGTGTCTCTGTGCCGCTCTATATTTGATCCTTCAGTCCCCACTCAATCATCTGTTTATCTAATCCCTTCTCTGAATCCTTGCCTTTCAAATCTTCCATTCAGGCAATCCCTCCCTCAGATTTTTAATTTTGAATTCTGTAAAAGGATTAGATTTCACCCAGATTTCCATTCTGTTGCACACATTTCTACGTCTTCTGGTGTTGGAGGGGATTCTAAGGAACGCAAGAGTTTAAGTGGTAATGAAAGTGACGTGAGATTTCCAGCAGCCAACCTCTCTTGGATTGATTTATACCTTCCGAGGTGGGTTCAGCCCTATGCTCGACTTGCTCGGCTTGACAAGCCAATTGGAACATGGTTGCTTTTATGGCCTTGTATGTGGTAAGAATATTTATTTTGAATTTTTTTTTTGGCCTTTTTCCTTCACAAAGGGATTCTTTGTTGTTGAGGAAGCATGGGGATTCTTCTCAAAGAGTTTTGATGGCCAACTTGACAACTAAGTTAATACATGCACGCAGAGTTGCACATGTTTGTGTATAGGGCATTGTTACCTACTTGCAAACTTGAATGCTTATTTATGAGTTGTAAATCTTATCAAACTGTAAATTCAGTTGCAACTGAAAAATAACTTGATAGATATATCATATGATTTGACAAAATACTCCAGGTATAATTTGCTAAGTTGATGATTTTTTTTTTTGTAAGTTTTAACCATGTATTTATTTACAGAAACTTCTTTGGTAATTATTACTTTGTTTACTTTCCTATTTGAAGTTCCTTTTTCTTACCTCATTATTTCTACAAGTTTTTCTGATTTTATATGCCCTATGTTGCAGGTCAATTACCTTGGCAGCAACTCCAGGGCATCTTCCTGATTTTAAAATGTTGGCACTGTTTGGATGTGGTGCATTGCTTTTAAGGGGTTCTGGTTGTACTATTAATGATCTTCTTGATCGGGATATTGATACAAAGGTAATTTAGTTGCTTTCACCGTTGAATTTTCATCCTTGGTTTTACTTCTAGTGGGAGGTAGTGATCTTGTGCTTTAAATTGTTACACCTGGAGTATACCAATTTATCTAAGCATGCACCTGCTCGTCTTTTTCAGAATTATCCTGTAAAAATGTTAGCCCTTAGATGGGTTTGATAAACATTTCAGTAACTAACAAAATTATTCCATTTGCAAACCATCTACAATCACTCTTTGGATTTAAATTTGGCCACACTCATTTACAATCTTATACTTGCAATCATTTCACTCGGCTCATAACAGCTAGAGAGAAGTATTCTGTGACTCAACTCCTTCAAAATACAAAAATAGCATTCCGTTGCGGCTCTTGATCATTCTGTGGCTTAATCATCATATATTACCATGCTCACGCATAAGCAACTAAAATGATGCAAGTAAATGAGAGAAGATGATGGATTAAGAATTTGTATTTGCCAGTTACTGATTGCCTCCCAAACCTTAGTATGATGCTGGGGATTGTTGTTGCCTACTTCATTTTTCATGTCGTTATTCAATTGATGATTTTTATTTGAAGTTCTGAATTAATGTTTATGTAAACATATAATGCAGGTAGAGCGTACAAAGGTCAGACCAGTTGCAAGTGGTCTTTTGACACCATTTCAAGGACTCTGTTTTCTTGGTTTTCAATTGCTTTTGGGTCTTGGGATTCTTCTACAACTAAATAATTATAGGTTGGTGCTAATTATGAGTAGCATATTCTCTGCTTAGGGCCAGAGCCCATCCTTGTTATATCAGGGTGCCAGGCCCTTAATTTTGTTACAATCGGACTTATTGGCAGGAAGACTGCATCACACAGGAACCATGATCTGGATTGCATGTCCTAAATTGGGAAACTAATGCTATCCATTCTTGTCACTCTATAAAACATTCTTCTGTAGAATCCTTTCTGTGTTTTCAGCAGCTCTGTTCCTGTATTCTGCTTGCATCATTTAATTGAACTGTTGAGGCCCTCTGCGTTTATAGGAAACAAGTTCTTTTAAATTTGTTTTTCGAGTCTTTTTTACAGCCTTTGTTCTTATTTATCTGAAAAAATGATGTCTATGAAATTTTACTCTCTGTTTCGTTCAGGCAAGATTTAAAAATATAGAAACTGACTTGAGTGGTTTCCAGGGGTGCCATCACCGGAAATAGCAAAACACTTAAACTTGCCCCAGACTTAGTAGAGCATCCCCTGCTCTTCCCACATCACAAGCACTCTTGACTCTTTCAGTTAAGTTCACCGCATCTTTTGGACAAATTTTCTTCTTAACTTTTTTTAAAAATTATTTTAAAGTTCTTTTGCATCGTTGAACTTCTACTGACTTAAAGTGAAGATCCAAAAGTATAAAAATTGACTTGAGTAAGCTTCAGGACAGGAATACCCTGATTGAAAATTGAAAATAGCAAACCGTTTAATGTTCTACATATCACATATATTGCTAAGTAGCATCCCTTTCCGACCCATCACTTTTTCTGGAAACCTAAAACTTATCTATGTAATTTGTCCTCTTATGTTGTTTCAAATTATTAAGATCCCTGTGAATGGCAGAAAGTATCATTGTTATTCATATTTTTTGGACCAACACCACATGGGAAAACCACTCTTATTCATATTGAATGGATCACAGAACCCATAATGAAACTCCTCTAAACAGTGTTAACTAATAAATAGGCTCTCAAATAAAGGGAATGAGGCTTTTATAGAAGATACTCTAAGTTCACAATATGAAACAACAACAACAGTAGTATCCTTATCCTACTAAATGGTGTTGTTATATGGATCATATGATGCCATTATGCTCTATTTGAAACCAACTCTTTTGATAAACTATTAACCAAGAGATGCCAATTGATAACTTACTTAAGTTTCCTTTTTGGTCTCCATTTACCTCTCCATGGAATTTGAGAGAAAATAATATTTCTCATTGATTCAATACTAAGTACAAGCTGGCTACATATATACACAAGAGGAAATAAATGCTAATAGTGTTTAATAAAACTTAATAAAGACTATACAATATTTGCAAGAAATACCAAATATTCCCACATCTCAAGAGATAAACACTATTTACTCCCTTCTCCTTCCTGGTGCCTCTTAAGATCTTCTCTACTCATGATCAAATCCTCTTAAATGATTTTCTACCATTTTCTCCTTAATAAATGGCATTCCAACTTGTCCTCTTATACAATCATCACAAATATTATCCTTTCTTTTACGACCATGCATGAATTTCAACATTCTCGTATATGTTATCCCTATTTTATGCTCATGTTTGCCTTTCAATGCCCAACAATGCTGTATAACATAACTAGTCTTACAGTGGTATGATGAAACTTCCCTTTAAGCTTAGTAGGAACCTTGTGATCACAAAGAAGACCTGATGCTTCCTTTATTTTATTGACCTTAATTGCATCCTATGTATAACATTTTCATCAACTTTACTGCCATTTTGTAGAATCAATTCCAATACTTAAACTTTTTGACTTGTGGTATGGCTTGCTCTTCAATCTTCATCTCCAACTCATTTCTATCTTGCCTTTTATTAAATTTGCAATACATGTATTATATCTTACTTTTACTTAAGCGAAAACCTTTCAATTTCAAAATTCGCCTCCATAACTCCAATTTAGCATTAATTGCTTCTCTCACCTCTGCAATCAAGACTCTGTCATCTACAAAGAGCATGCACTTTGAGATTTCCTCTTGAATGGGATTAGTTAGAATGTTTAAAACCATGTCAAACAAATAAGAACTTGAGAATGATCCTTGATGCAAACCAATTCCTATAGGGAAGTTCTTTGTCTCACCTCTAGGTTTCTCACCCTAGTTGATGCTCCCTCATACATATGCTTAATAGCTCTGATATAAGCAACACAGACCCTCTTCTTTTCTAGAGCTTTCCAAAGCTTATCTCTTGGCACTTGATCATAAGCTTACGATAGGAAACATACTAGGAAAAGTGAATGGTAGACCTTGAAGACAGCATGTAAAAGAAAGAAAATGAAGAAGAGGCACAGCTCCTCCCTCAGCCTGCTATTCAAAAGACCAGATTCTTGCCTTGCCACTAAACCTAATACTTTCTTGACTACTCTCAGCTCTCAAAGCCCTGTAGAGACCCCTCCAACCACAATCCCCCCTCCTCTCCCCTAGCTCTCCCAACTCATGCCCCTTGTGACATGCACAACCCATAACACTTTTTCTTTCTTCCATCTGGACCCCTTGTCACTGAAAATGCAGCACTGTAAGCCCTATGTGCAATAATTTGTCTTCATTCCCATCTTATAGGCCTTGAGATTCTCTAGCTCAAAAGTTGTGGGTCCATCAACCCCCTCTACACCTTAGGCCAAAATGAAGTTTTATCCCTCTACGGAAAGGCAATATACAACACAAATCCATCAAAAATGCCCCAACATCTAAAATTTCTTTATGAGCTCCAATAGGAAAAAAAAAAAATCCAGGTGGACTAGCATCCAGTTTTGGGATATCCCCGTAATTCAGCATTGTTGAACATGAATATTACTTTAATTTCTAAGTTCTTGTGTTGTAACCGTGGACTTTCTTCTGCTATCCATGACAGATTTCTTTGCCTAGTGGCCTCTTTATCTTGCAGCAAGTTCTTCTGGACTGTATTCTATTAGGACTGTTACTCTTCGCCAAAGTATACAATTAGCACGGCTTATATTATTCATGAAATCGGAGTAAATTTTGATTCTTAGTTTTATAACAGAATACAATGTTAGGTTGATAGAGGCTGAGTTAGCAAATGAACTATCTAATGTAATCTAATGAAGATGATGATTGTCTGAATAATGGTCTTGATAATTTCACCATTTATATTTAGGAAGAGGTTTGTCAATCTGTCTTTATTGATTCTGGAAAACTTAAAATGATTTTCCGACACCTGGTTTGCTAGTACGATGCATCTTCAATAAATTTTTCTTTCTAATTATCCATTTTGTACATAATTTTAATTAATATTGACTGACATATGATTTTTAGTTAAATTTTAAATAATTGTGGCTTGTGTTCTTTTGGCAGTCGTGTCTTGGGAGCTTCATCTTTGTTGCTTGTCTTCTCCTATCCCCTCATGAAGAGGTTTACATTTTGGGTAACACGGTTTCCTTATTTCTAGTTTTTATTGATAGATCATAATCCAATCTTTGATGAATGATCTCACAGAGCCTTTTATCTCGTGATTTCACAGCCTCAAGCCTTTCTTGGGTTGACCTTTAACTGGGGGGCTCTATTGGGATGGGCTGCAGTTATGGGAAGCCTGAATCCAGCTATTGTGCTTCCACTTTATGCCTCCGGAGTTTTCTGGACTCTTGTGTATGATACAATATATGCTCATCAGGTTCAAACAGCTTTGCTTCTTGCGAGATGCCAAGATCCATTTTTCTGATTTTGTGCCTCTCTTTCTTTTTTCTAAATCTCTTCATGTTATTTAGTTCCTATTTCCTTTATAGCAAGAGTCAATGCAAAATTCTAGTTATAGGAACATTGATTTGGCAAGGTGTGGTTACCTTTGTTATGCAGTCTTATATATTGTCACTAAACCTTATAAGCTCAAGCTGTTAGGAAAAGACCCAATGTTTGTTTTTGTAAAATTTGCTTACCAAATCTAACCACAAGACTCGTTGATTCTTGAGTTGTGGACGAAGCACTAGCTCAGCATACTTTTTTTTTAATTTAAATTTATCAGGAAAATGATGATAATTTATGGCAGCTATTTCAATTTCCATGCTCCATGTTACTGTTTTCCTTTATAAACGTTGGAACCAGCTTTCTCACCTGTGCTCATCTTGCTTTTTCACTTTGTTTTCTTATGGTAAGTCATGAAAGTTTTATCAAATTTTCAAAACACTAAAGCAGTGATGAAAGGAGTATTTGATCTTTTCTCTGTTGTTTGACATCTTAAGTTCCAAATTTGGCAATTATGCTTCTATTAACTCTTTAAAGCACATTGTCCTTCTTGGCAACTAAATCCTTTTCACTACTCGCTTTCCTGCTTCCCTGTTGTGTTGCCTATCAAATTCTAGCTTGCCAGAAAAAAGATCCTGGCAATCTGAACTGTTATAGGGTGAGTTCTATTTGCATGTTTTACCAAACCAGATTAAGTGTGATTATATGGACAAGAAATAGGGAGAAAGGGTTGGGCCTAATTCAACCAAAGCAAATGAGACACTAGTCTACTTCAAATAAGGGGAAAAGGAAATATGTGGGAATAATGAACACTGACACATGATGGTTGTGACATGGTGTTCTGGCAGAGGGAGGGAGTTCGAGTGGATATTGAGAGACCTTTGAGACCAGAGGAATGTTATGCTTATTTTGATCAATGATATCCTGGAGAGAATTTAACCTCTCAAAAGCTAGAGTCTGTCTTTATGTTTCTGCATTTTCTTTCTTTTGTTGTTGTGTTGAGTTCTGTTTTACTTTTGTTCTATTGTGACCCACAATCTTGCCTATTTCCACATATTGGCATGGTTTTTTTTTCCGTGTTATTTTTATTTGAATAATGCTAGTGCAGCAGAGTATTGTCATACTGAAATTTTGAATGGATCAGTTTTTAAGGCCTTGGTGCCAGTATAACGCAATTACTTTTTGATGGGCCTAAAGCTAGGAGATGGGGTCAGGTGTATAAAAGAAAGTCCAGAGGAAGTAAAGCCCAAGGCAACCAGTGAGTTGAGTAGGGCCAAAATGGTTATAGTACGGGGTAACGTTTGTCCTGACTGTGTTAGAGTAGTGGTCGTGCGTATATGAGGATGAGGGCAGGAGGAATAGGTAAGGAAGATTTATTTTGAGAGTGGAGAGGTCCCGGTCTCTCGAAAACCAGGTAGAGTATGGGTGATATTTGTGTTACTGTTCCATTAGGAAGTAAGCTGATATTAGTAGGTGTATTCTCTTTAGTTTTCCCTTGATACTAGAGAATCACAGAATTTTTCCATTATCATTTCTTCTTTTTTGGGCTGGTTCTATCACATTGGTACTAGAGTGGTGGTTTCTAGGGAATGGTTAGCACTAGAATGGAGAATAGAGTCGAGTATTTGGAGCAAGCAGTCAAAGAAACGCAAAGACAACAAGGAGAAACAAATGAAAAACTCACCAGGGTAGACAATATAGTAGCCACCATTATGTGGCAACTTCAGGCGACCCTTGCTGTTGCTAACCTGCCACATCCACCCCCACCTCCCGAGGGCCCACCGGAAGGGAAACAACACGGGAGAAGCACACAATGTAGAAAATGAAGGCACAGGGCAAAACGATTGGCTAAAACACTATCAGTTAGAATTGCCTCTTTTCGAAAGGGAGGATCTGCTGGGTTGGATTTTCAGAGTCAAATGGTATTTCAATGTTAATGGGGTTGGGGAGCACTAGAAGTTGGATGCTGCCATAGTGAGTTTAGAGGGAAGGGCATTAGCCTGGTTTCAGTGGTTGGATACTTGACATCTTGTGCCAACATGGCCTGAATTCAAAAAAGAGATGACTAACAGGTTCCACTACTGCCAACTTGGGGATGAACATGAGCGATTTGTCACGGGCTGAGAGTCTGGCGCAGCACACGGCGCCCGTGCGGCGTCCTGGAGGACCCCATAATCCTCAGGACAAGCCTTACTACATACGGATCGCACTGGTTTCGCCCTGCCATGGGCTCATCAGGGAGGCGGCACTAGCCCCCGACCAGTTGTACACTCAGTCCGAAGACTGAGGCAGAACACCCCCAATGCTAATGTCGCCCCCTTTACCCATATTGTGTGAGGCTAACTAGCGGATCGTTTATTACATTGGTCTTTACACGGTCACGGAGATATCATCCGTGACATTCTTCCACACCCAATCTAGCACGCCCTCGTGCTAGGGGAGAACGACTCCGCCCAAGGATCGTACGTACAGTACTGCCACAAACACATCAGCTTACTGCTGAGTGGCCACCCGAGTCCTGCACTCTTCGGACCCACTCGCACCCGCGAGCCAACAGGAGTGGAGCCGACAACGGCCAACCTTCCCGCCCGAGTCCCTACTTTTGGACCCACCTGCTCGGAGGCCTTTCTGGAGCGGTGCCGAGGTCGACCAGTCCCAACGTGGGACCCCACGCGCACATGACAGTAAAGTACGTCTTGCTCTGATACCACTCTGTTACGGGCTGAGAGTCTGGCGCAGCACACGGCGCCCGTGCGGCGTCCTGGAGGACCCCATAATCCTCAGGACAAGCCTTACCACATACAGATCGCACTGGTTTCGCCCTGCCATGGGCTCATCAGGGAGGCGGCACTAGCTCCTGATCAGTTGTGCACTCAGTCCGAAGACTGAGGCAAAACACCCCCAATGCTAATGTCGCCCCCTTTACCCATATTGTGCGAGGCTAACCAGCGGATCGTTCATTACATTGGTCTTTACATATCATCCGTGACAGATTGCTGGTATTAAAACAAGAAGGGACGGTAATGGCATACAGAGAGAAGTTCGAATTGCTTTCTGCACCACTAGGAGATGTACCCGACGAGATGTTAATCGATGCATTTTTGAATGGGCTACAGGAAGAGATTCATGGAGATGTTTGATTGATGCATCCAAGGCGATTGAGGGAGCTTATAGATTTCGCAGGTCAGGTCAAAGACCAAAATAGGGTAAAAGACAGGATATCCGAGGAAAAGAGGAACCGAACGTCTAAAATAGTCTTAGGGGAACGCTGGATCGAATATAAGCCAGCCATCCCCAAGTTCAGCATGGCAGAGACCCCTAAGGCTAGAAGCACGACGTCTGGAATGAGGATTCCCATGGGTAAGAGCCAAGAGGAAACCAAGTCGGCACCTACGAAAACGACGGGATAGGTGTAGTCCACAGTGAGTAGCTCAGGCAGCGTAGTTCCATGGAAAAGACTATCTGAGGTAGAGATCATCAGACGTCAAGAATTGGGCCTTTGTTTTAAGTGTGAGGAGAAGTTTAGCCTAAATCACAAGTGTAACAATAGGCAATGCGGGCTTATTGTGCTTGAAGAAGGAGATAGCTGTCCAGAGGAGAAAATTAGTGAGCCTGAAAATGAAAAAGCCCAAGAGGACAGGGAGATGACATCTATGGAGTTGGCAATCATGACAACAATTGGGATCATAGGAAAAAAGACTCTGAAATTGAAGGGGCTGGTCAACAGTTGAGGAGTGATAATCCTTATTGGTTGTGGGGCAACTCACAATTTCATTGTGACAGACCTAGTGGAAGAGTTGCAAATTCTGACGCTAGAGGTCAAGAGGTATTCAGTGATGGTGGGTGATAGGCGATGAACGTACTCAAACCAAAAGTGCCTAAGTGTGCGACTCGAGACACAAGGAATGACCATTGAGCAACCTTTTTATCCTTTTAGCCTCGGCAATGTGAATTTGGTTCTGGGAGTTGAGTGGCTAGCTTCCTTGAGGGAGACTCGTATGAATTGGCAGCAACTATACATGAAGGTAAGAGAAGGGAAAAGCTGGGTATGCCTACATGGAGATCTAGCACTCACTAATACCCAGGTCTCTTTGCGGTCAATTAAAAAGGCAATCAAAGAGGAAGAAGTGGGATATTTGGTAGAATTGGCCGAAACTCAGCAAGAAGAACAAGACGCACAATAGGCCGATGGAGGAGAATATACAAAAATACTCAATAAATATCTTGAGGTTAGTGCACCGATTTTTGGGCTACCACCTAAGAGGACCCATGATCATGCAATCACCATCAAACCTGGGGCGCAACCAGTGAACACTCGTCCACATAGATATGGTTTTGCTCAAAAGGCAAAAATAGAGAGGCAAGTCAAAGACATGATGCTCGCAGGGGTCATACAACCTAGTACCAATCCCTATTATAGTCTTGTATTGCTAGTCAAAAAGAAGGACGAAAGTTAGAGGTTTTGCATAGACTATCGTGCACTTAACAACGTCACAGTGCCTGACAAATACCCAATACCTGCGACTGTCGAGCTCTAGATGAATTGGGAGGAGCAACCGTATTCACTAAACTGGACCTCAAGTTTGGGTACCATCAGATACAAATCAAAGAAGGGGATAAAGCCAAAACAGCATTTCAGACTCATGATGGCCACTATGAATTTAAGGTTATGCCTTTTGGATTAATGAATGCTCTTTCTGCATTTCAATCTCTCATGAATGATATATTTCATGAGCATTTAAGAAAATTTATTCTTGTATTTTTTGATGATATTCTTGTGTGTAGTAAAGGTGGGGAATTACACAAAGATCATTTGAGAGTTACCCTAGATTTGTTGAAGCAGCACCAACTTGTAATCAACCCCAAGCAATGTGTTTTTGGCCAGGCTCAAATAGAATACTTGGGTCACATAATTTCGGCTGAAAGAGTGAAGGTTGATTCGACCAAAATCTCTGCAATGGTGCAGTGGCCGCAACCTCATAACTTGAAGACATTAAGAGGGTTCCTTGTCCTTACTGGGTATTATCGCAAATTTGTTAAAGGGTACAGCAAGATAGCAGCACCATTGACCCAATTACTTAAGAAAGATGCGTTCCAGTGGAATGAAGGGACACAAAAGACATTTGAGGAGCTCAAACACACAATGACCACAGTGCCAGTATTAGCGATGGTTGATTTTAGTCAACCTTTTGAGATAGAAGCCGATGTCTCAGGAAAAGGAGTAGGAGCAATCTTGATGCAAAAGGGGCGGCCTATCGCCTATTTTAGCCAAAAGCTATCTAACAGACATCAACAAAGTTTGGTTTAGGAACGGGACCTCATGGCAATTGTTCTTGCTGTCAAAAAGTGGCTGTATTATTTGTCTAGTCAACCATTTGTTATTAAAACAGATCAAAAGGCTCTAAAATACCTCTTGGAGCAGAGAATCATAGCACCCGATCAGCAAAAGTGGGTTTCCAAGCTCATGGGCAACAAATTTCAGGTCCATTATAAACTGGGAAAGGAGAATAGGGTGGCAGATGCACTTTCGCGTTGTGATGCAGAATTGGAGATGAGGGCAATCTCAATGTGGCAATATGAGGGAATTGAAGAGTTAGAAACAAAGATTGGTCAACACTCATGCTTAAGGGATCTCAAATAGAAAATAATCAAGGGGGAGGAACCCAAAGGGTATAATTTGAAGAATGGAATTCTTTTCTATGAAGGGAGCCAAAGCACTCAGGCAAAACAAAAGAACTCATCAAGGAGTTTCATGATTTACCAATGGGGGGCCACTTAGGGTACTTGAGGGCTGACAAGCGGTTAGCTGCAGTTGTGTACTGGACAGGAATGAGGAAAGACATTTAGAAGTATGTAGCTCAATGTGAGACTTGTCAAAGGAACAAATATGAGGCTTTGAGCCCTGCTGGGCTGTTGCAACCTCTGCCCATACCTATTGCTTCTTGGGATGATGTGATTATGGACTCAATAAAGGGATTACCCAAAAGTAATCGCTGTGATACAGTGCTGGTCGTGGTGGATCGATTGACCAAATATGGGTATTTTATTCCTTTTTCTCATCCTTATAGTGCCAAAGATGTTGTCGAGGTATTTATTAAAGAAGTAATCAAGTGCACGGGTTTCCTAGCTCAATTGTCTCAGATAGAGATTGGGTCTTCGTGAGCCAATTCTGAAAGGAACTTTTCAGCATGGCTGGAACCACCCTCAAGTATAGCTCGTCTTATCACCTGGAAACCAGTGGCCAAATAGAGGCAGTGAACAGAACTTTAAAGACTTATTTACACTGTTTTGCTGGAAATGCACCTAAGAAGTGGGTTAGAACGCCATGGGCTGAATATTGGTATAACACCACTTATCACAGTGCCATTGGTATGACTCCTTTCAAGGCACTATAAGGGCGAGAACCCCCTCCTTTATTGAAGTGGGCAGACCAGTCTTCAAGGGTGCATGAGGTTGACCAGCGGATCTAAGGAAGGAATTTGATCTTGGATGACCTAAAGAGCCAGCTTGAGCAAGCACAAACACAAATGCATAATCAAGCTGACAAGTATAGGAGGGAGGTATAGTATGAAGTGGGAGAGGCTGTATACCTTAAGTTGAGGCCATACTGCTATCGGTCATTGGCAAAGAAACCAAACGAAAAGCTTTCTCCAAGATACTATGGTCCTTATAAGATATTGGAGAGGATAGGAAGGGTTGCTTACCGGCTGAAACTACCTACAACAGCCAGAATCCATAGTGTCTTCCATGTTTCCCAACTCAAGAGGGCCGTCAAAGCTACAGCAGAAGCGCAGCCTCTGCCTCAAGGATTAACTGAAGATTTAGAGTTACAAGTGCAGTCAGAATCAGTCCAAGCCATCCGTCAAGGAGAGGATGGGAAACTGCAACATTTACTCAAGTGGAAAGATCACCCGGATTGTGAAAATACTTGGGAAGATGGGGATGTTCTTCGCACTCAATTTCCTCAATTTCACCTTGAGGACAAGGTGCCACTTGCAGATGGGGGAAATGATGGGCCAGAAGCTAGGAGATGGGGTCAGGTTTATAAAAGAAAGTCCAGAGGAAGTAAAGCCCAAGACAACCAACGAGTTGAGCAGGGGCAACATGGTCACAATACAGGGTAGTTTGTCCTGACAATGTCAGAGTAATGGTAGTACGTATATAAGGGTGAGGGTAGGAGGAATAGGTAAGGAAGATTTATTTTGAGAGTGGGGAGGTCCTGGTCTCTCAAAAACCAAGTAGAGTGTGGGTGATACTTGTGTTACTGTACCATTAGGAAGTAAGTTGATATCGGTGTAATCTCTGTAGTTTTCCCTTGATAATAGAGAATTGCAGAATTTTTCCATTATCATTTCTTCTTGTTTGGGCTGGTTCTATCACTTTTCTGGAATTCCTTGCTTTTTCTAGAGGTCACTATTTGGAATTCAAATTTTTTCTCTTCAGGAACCTCTTTTCCCCCCAATACTTGAGTTTGAAATGGTGTTTCAATGGCAATTTAATTATTATGGTTTAGGTTTCCAGCACCTGCTTGCTAAGGGGCAGAGTATCATTTGCTCCTTTAGCCATGCTGTTTTTAAATGTCAAGATATAGTTATCCACCAAGTTCTTATAACTTTCTTGTCTGATTTGGGTATTATAAAACAGAGAATACAATGACTACAAGAAGCTTAAATCCTAAATACTTTGGATCATCTTCATGGGGATAAATATAACACTTGTTGAGGTTCTTCTCTTGAATGTTTTTACTGAAGCCATGTAATTGAGTTGCTTATGCTGTCTATAAAACATATTGGCAATCAGGATAAAGAAGATGATGTGAAAGTGGGAGTTAAATCAACAGCTTTGCTCTTTGGTGAGTCAACAAAGGAGTGGGTTTCTGGGTTTGGCATCGCATGCATTGGTAGTCTTGCCTTGAGTGGATTTAATGCTGAGATTGGTATGCCATATAACTTCAGTTTTGTTCTCCATTTTTTAAGGCTATGCCTGTTAGCAATTGGATTGTGATAACTGTTTTCTGCCGCTTGATTTCAATATTTGCACAGGCTGGCCTTATTATCCATTTCTGGGAGCTGCATCCGGACACCTAGCCTGGCAAATTTGGACAGTTGACCTTTCATCACGTTCTGATTGCAACAATAAGTATGTTTTTGGGGGATATTGGCTATTTTTTGTGCCATAACGGGAGCAATGCATACTTTTGTTATTTTCTGATCCAAAAGTCCAACATTTGGTGAGATCTACTGAGGGTCTTTACTGTTCCTTGGCGAGTTATTGGCAAGGAACCTCTATTGGAGCTTTAGAAATGCTAGTGTTGGTCCTATATGTTGCACAGAGTTTAGAAATTGGACCGTAGTATCCATGACTCATGAATAATGTGGCTTGTTAGAGTTTTTTTTTATGTTGAATGAGATTTCCTGGTTTACTTTTCCCAAGAGTTTGACTAATGATAAAGTACAATGGTATCATATAATCCACGTAGCCGCACTTACTTAATGGGTGTTGTTGTTGTGTCAGTTTATTATATCATGGGAAAGAAATTGTGGGATTTTTATATGCTCTTATATATTAAATAAATTTATCTTGAAGTTTTCTGTATGACTTTATAAAAAGACCAGTGTTTGCTACCTGGATTTTGTGGCAGAGGGAATCCTTACCAGTCACTATCAATTCTATGCATAGACATAAAACCTCTGGAAATTTCAGAGATAACTTCTCTGCAATATATATATATATATATATATTTGAGTATGTTAATTAATTGATTAGATGCAACTTGCCATATATCTGTCGCTGCAAAATAATTATTATAATTCTAATGCCTTTGTACTTGACGTCACCTAAAATTTAGAACTTAACTAGATTATGTGACAAAATGTCGTTGGCAGTAGTAGTGTATTGAGCATTCAGTGCCCAGAGACTTGAACTCCCGTCGTAGGATGCTGCGAATTATTTCACTCTTAATTTTGTTCCTGTTTCTTGCTTGTGCGCATGAAATCAATCTAGGCACTAATAAATTGTTCTTCCAGATTTGTCTCAAATAAGTGGTTTGGAGCCATTATATTTGGTGGAATCCTTGCTGGCAAGCTTGCATCATAGCGGTAAAGTTTTCCTGCCCAAATCATTTGTCTACTTTTCTTCTGTTGATAAGATCAATTTGTCATAGATGCGTGGATACCAAAATTGACCATATGACTCTGTATTTGATGTCATGTTTGCATAGACCTTAACTCAATTGTTAATGAATCTTATAGTAATTAATTTTTTTGTGTGAGACCTGTATATAATTTTCCTTTGATTTTATATTGAATGAGACTGTTAATTACTTGCTTTGATGATATTCAAGTGCTCTCAGTTGGCCTATATATTTCATTTTTCAGGGTTATTAAGTTCTCAGACTCAATTCATCACGACCAAGCTTCATTTAATGGAGATGAAGAAAAAGGGTTGGAATTTCACTCTGATGGAAAACAGGATTTCTTATTGTTTGCCCAGTTCAATAATGCCTTGGCATTTGATAGCGTTGACGAGCTAGACAGTCCACATGACGTGACTTCAATTTTTGTCCATGGCATCATGAGTGGGGGAAAAAAAGATTCTTTTTTCATACAAAAGGGGGGGGGATATTTGTAATGTCTGTTGTGTCACAGCTATAATCATCTAAACTGTGACCATCTATCTTTGTATTATTCCTTTCGAGTGTCAGTTTTCATCCCTTACACTGGGCTTCTACCAAACGGCAGAGAAAGATTGTTCACTTTATAGAAAAACAATGTGTGTGTGTGTGTGTGTGTGTGTGTGTGAGAGAGAGAGAGAGAGAGAGAGAGAAACAGTGTGTGTGTGTGTGAGAGAGAGAGAGAGAGAGAGAGAGAGAAACAGTATTGATGTATCTTTTGAAAATTAATGAGAAGTCTAGTATTCTCAGTATCTCGAGAAAGATTATTTTTCTGTGGAGAGTATTTTTTATGTTAAAAAGGACAAAAGGTGTGTTCTCCTAGGTAGGTAATAGGTTGAAGACAGGCGAGAGAAGGCATCATAGTTGTATGATTTGTTATCAATCGAGAAAACGAATATCGAGGTGGATTATTGTCCAAATTTCCGCATATCAAACAATTGCTTTATTCTTTTTCTTGCCAGGTAATGCCTACTAAGCTCAACAGTTTGTAGAATAAGAACATCGCCATCGCTATCATCTTGTTCAGCTACAATTAATAAAGATTGAATTTAGTGAAAAGAATTAATTTTTTATAACATGGTGAATTAGAAAAAATGGATGTGATGCATGATAAGAAAAAATGTTGTGCCTAGGGTTAATTTTTGTTAGTTAAAACCTAATTTGAACATATGTATTTCCATGTCTACACTTCAAGACAGATAAAAAATCAATTTTTCTAACAATTCAATGTCAACGTTTGCTAATGTGCAACTTTATCATGGGATGGAGATTTTGTATTACTTTATGTATGTTTTTACCTCCTAACCCATTTATACATGGCATAATAGGTGTGATCCACAATTCTTACTTAACATACGTTGGCTTCCATTACGGGTTGAGGATTTTTGCATTGTTTTTAAAGTTCATGGGCAAAATTATACCATTTGAATTAAGAATATCAGTAGTTCATCGCAAAATATTTTATGAATAGATTTCCACCTTAATCCTAAATTTAAATGGGAGGAGCTTGACTTTCGTGCTTCATATTTAAAATAAGATTAGTCTTTGGTGCTCCTGGAAGGGGGGAAAAAGTGAAGGAGGATAGTGGGTTTTAATGGTTAGTGACAAAATGATAATGAAGATTGTGAATGGCCATTCAGACACTTCAAGGGCGAGAAGTGGATGCTTTGGACACCTCATGATAATGGAGAAGCAACATTGGAAGGCACTTACGGTGCTATTTTATTCCAATGAAGGTATAGATACGCGACGATGACATTTAATATTTAATTAAAAACATGACTATACCTCAATGCTTAATCCTTCATTGTGGTTACTTTTGTCAATTACAAAAAAAAAATGCCTTTTTGTTTTAAGCACCAAAAATCTATGTTAGTTTAGTCTTGAAAGATTCCTTCTGATTTGTGGCTGTCTTACAATTCAAAACATATTTATAAAGTATTCTTTTTACATTACAATATAAGTTACTCTTCATTAATTTATGTTTCTTAAAAAAATTGGTTAAAATGTTAATTTTTTTTAAATTTTACATCTTTTTAATTGTGCTATTGAGTATAATAAATATAACATTTGACTTTTTCAAAACACTCTCATTAATTATTGAATAAAATAAAGGGATAATTGAAAAACAATGTATAACACCTACCTAATTTCCTACTATATTTTAAATTAAGTAGAATTTAAAAAAAAAATGCCTTATATTGTAGTCTGAAAAAAGTAGCTGTAAATTAATGAGATCCTCATATCAGAATTCATGTCCTTGAACAATTTGAATCTCATTTTTACTAAATGCATATGCATGAATAAACTTTGTTAAATTTTAATTTTTTTATTTAGTCTACTATAAATAAAATAATTCGTTTTGATCTATTGAAAAGTTTTTCTTTGGGTTAATTTAATCTATTGCATTCGAGTTTTTACTAACATGTCATTGATAATAATAAAAAAATATGTATCATCTTTTTAAATTTACATTATTATTTGTTATGAGAGATTAATGAAATATAAAATGTCATTTTGCGAGTTAAATTAGCATATTCATTGATTTTCTTAAAAACATGGTCCACAATAACATCCCAATCTAAACCCACCAACCTCCCCACCGGAAGGTCAATGAAATAAAAATGTCAACAACACTGTCATTTTGTCATAAGTTGATTTTTTTTTTAATCACCCACAAATATTGTCTTGCTAGAATTAGTTTTGCGGCATTATCATATATTAAATTGAATATCAATTTATGACGTTATAAAAAATTAACTTCTTTTATTGACCTCAATCTTTATTGGTATCATCATGAGCCGCCGCCGCCAACGTCAAAGCCTTGTGTCATTTCATATCGTGGGAGAGAGAGGATGATTGATGATAATTTCCTTGGCAATTATGTGTGGGTTTGGTTTTTAATTTATTAAAAATTTATTTAATAAAAATTTATTTAATAAAAATTAGTTATTATAATAAAATTTATATTTAATTATATTTTTTTAAAATTCAATTTGATACATTGAAAGTTATTTGGTTTATGATAGTAAAATGTGCTTTTAAATATACAATTACTAAAAAGAATATTAATTTATAATGATTTATAATTTTTATTATACAAATATAATATATTTAAAATATTTAAAAAAATATAATAAAGATTTTTAATAATATAAATTTTGATCTATAATGCTAAAAATTTGATCTCCAATTATTTGTATTTTTTAATTTATAATTTTAAAAGATGTAATAAATATTTGTAATTTTGTTATACATTAATGCTAAAAATTAACATGATTAATTACTCAATTTATAATACTAAAAAAATTGATACCTAATTATTATTATTAAAATAATAATTATATTTTTAATGAATTAACTATTTTTAAAATAAAAGAATAAGAGATTAAACTTAAAGTAGTATGGTCAAATAGCATCTTACTTTTCAAATTCACTTTTTAAAAGCTTCAAATAGTTACGGTTCAGAAATTCACTTTCAACTATTGTTTAAATGTACTTTCAGGATGTGCTTTCCTATAAAATGTTCTACCCAAATAACTTTCAACTTTTTGAAAATAAAATTTTGCTTTCTGAATGTGAAATGAAGGAAAACTAAACGGACCCTATATCATGAGCCGTTTTTGCCAACTAATAGGTGGAATTTACTTATTGATTATTATAAATTGGATTTTGCAAACTAAGTTGCTAATTAACATATTTATTGGCTTTTCGAACACATGGTCCATGATAATACCCTAATCTTCACGCAGTGTTTGGTTTACAAGAAAAAAACGAGAGAAAATAGGGGAAGAAAAAATATAAAGCAAGAAAAAGTAAAGAGATACAGTTTTTCCTCACAATGGTTGATTGAACAAGAGAAAACAAGAAAAAATAAAAAATTATTAATTTTATATGGACAATAATAATCTTATTATTTGTATAAAAATATTTATATATGATTAAACTTTATGTTTTAGCATATTATTTATTTATTTTTCATTATATATTACTAATTGAATGAAAAGATAATTGAAAATTATTTTGTCCAATTTTCAATTTTATTTCTAAAATTATCAAACATACAATATTCTAAAAATTTTAAATTAAAACCAAATATAAGAAAATGGGGAGGTAGGGAGCAGGAAACGAAAACCATTTGTAGGTAAATTTGAAAATGAAGTTTTTTCTTTAAAATTTCTTAATTTTTAGAGGAAAGAATTTGGGGAAATGACATGGAAAAAAGTTGTAGGAAAAATATATTAGTCTTGTATGTTATTTTCTTTCCAATTTTCACTTCCTCCTATTTTTTTTTCCTTTTTTTAGCCAAGCTGAGTTAAATTAGTTTCCTCTCACTATTCTCCCCCATTTTTCTTCTTGCCTACTAAGCATAGACTTAAGGCCATGTGAAGAAGTTTGGAGACCTAATACGAAATTATTATAGAGGGTTAATGTGCTACTCCTTCTATTAAAAAATGTAAAATATTTTTAACCAAATCTTATTCCTAATAAAGTAGTTATTTATTTTAAAACTAATTCTATTTTTTCATATTTACCCTTATTAAATACCTTACGATAAAAATAAAGTCATTATCAATAGGGGTACTTTTGAAAAAAATGCAATAATTACACCTCAAATGACTAAAAATATCTTTTATTTTTTAATATCTAATTTTTTAAAAAATGCTTTATATTTTTGAACGGAGGGAATATAATTTATGAATTATACAATTATCATTATGGCTAGTTTAATTACATTCATTTCAATCTTTTTTTAAATTTCAAAGCATATGCAAGGCCATTTTTTCTCTCTAGCTTTCTAATAAATGAGTGATAAGATTTCACTAATAGAAACAACAAATAATATATCATATAGTCCTAGTATATCATACTATAATTAAGATCATAATATTAATTAATTTCTATTAGAAAAGATCAATAGATTCCCTGTATAATAAATAATTTTTTTGTGAGGCCTAAGGTGATTGCCTTAATGGCCAGAGATAAACATGACCTCGATAGTATTAGTAAATAAGTCTATGATGCCTCCAACAAGATTTCTCAAAGTTTGAGCAAAGGCAATTTTTTTAGTAATGAGGTTGATAGCTTCAAATGAATTACTAGAATTAAATTAAGATCTTCCAAGATACCATTCATAATCTCCACTATATATCTTTTTGACTAGGAATAATGGTAATGATAATGATGATAATGAAGAAGATAATAAATCTCTTAAGTAAAAAAATAATATTTTTTGTCTTGTTCATTTTTTTTTTTGGAGTAACCACTAAACCAACCCAATAATCTTAGTTGTTATGATAAACACGTTAACTAATTTTGGTGGTTCATTAATTGTTGTTCCTCACTTTCTCTTAAAAGACATTTCGTGCACTCCATTGTGGTTTTCCTCTCTAAGTTTTACCAATCTTATGATATCATAATCATAGTCATAATCATTATCAAAATTCTGTTGCTTTTATATATGTTCTTCAAATGTACTCTATAATGTATATTATATTTTTCTCACTTGCCACACGAGCATCATAAAAAAAAAAAAAGAACTCCAGAGTCATTAATTTTTTCGATAGAAAAATAATTGATTCATCTTTTTATCATTCAACTAATTTAAGCAAATTCATATTTTCCCAGTAAAAATATGAAAAATAAAACCAACAAATTAATTTTTCAATCAAAGCAATAATAAGAATTTAGGTATGCAAATTATAGGTTGACCAGCAAGATACTTAATATTTCCTCTATCTCATTTTATAATATTTTTTAGGCTAAAATTGTGAATATCAATGAAGTCAGTTAGATATAACCTAGAATCTTATTTTTTTAAAAAAAAATATAAACTTTTAAAAATGTGAGTTAATTTTAAAACAAATTTTATTAATCAATTATTATTTTTTCAAAACATCTTACCTTATATTATACAACATCAAATCATTCAAACAAAATATGCCTTATAAAATGAAGTAAATAATGAATAATTCTTAAGTGAGTTCTTGAATTTGAATTGTAAGAATGACATGTTGTTATCCAACAAAAAAAAAATAAATAAATAACAAGTGGCGGAAAGAGAAGATGAAATGACTAGAAAATAGAAGAGAAAGGTAGGAACAACTAGGGGTGTTCAGCCTAGACCTGTCCCGATTGGTCCGGTATCGTCCCGATCATATCGGGACGGGTCTTGTCCTGACCCAAAAATAATCGGGACGGGGCTTTATAGGACGGGACAGGAAAGGGGTTCGGGACGGGACGGGACACGGGATTACCATCGGGACGTCCCGTCCTGTCCCGAATATTATATATATTATTTTTTATTTTAAATATATTAATTATATTAATATAATTTATACTTATATTAATTATATCAATTATAATTTTAATACTTGCAATTCTTATTTAAAACTAAAGTTTTTTTATATTGATAATTTTAATGGCATGGAGTAAATATGGCGATATCTTTCTTTATAATATATTAATTATATTAATATAATTTATTTTTATATCTATCTATTTAATAGCCTTTATTTATAACATATTTCTTGCTTATTTTTAGAAGAGTAATTAGCTTAGTACATCTTCACTAAAGTAGAAGAATAATGATTTGATGTTGTGTTTGACTTGCCTGTTATTGTTAATTTTATAACAAAGATCACTTGTATTTATTATTATAATTTGTAGTTATGATTAATATAATTCAACAATTAATTTTAAATTATTGTTATTTATGTGCTTGTGTTATTTTAATTTTAAACTTAATAAATTATATGATTTAAAATTTTAATGAACGTTATTATCCAAATCTTTTTTTAATATTATTCTATTTATCGGGATGGCGGGACGTCCCGATCTTGTCCTGGTCCCGTCCCGACTCTTAACGGGACGGGACAACTATAGGGAAGGGACGGGACACGGGATCAAAATTCAATCCCCATATTTTTTTTCAGGACGGGACATGAGACGGAGGTGTTCCGGTCTCGTCCCGTCCTGTAAACACCCCTAGGAACAACGGAAGCATCGAACATGTGTTGGGGCGTTATATGAAAAGTACAAGCACATTGTTTAATTACAAAGTCATACAATGTCATTATTCGGCTATGCCCTGGTCATCGAAAAAAAAAAAAGTGATGCAACAATTAAATGGGAGAATCAAACTTACGTCCTTTAGAATGGACATATTTGCATGTAAGACCTAAATAATTCTGATATGACTCTACAAACCCCTTTGAGTTCCATTTGCAATTAAGCTCCTTGATGAAATGGTCTAATTAAGTCTCATTTGCATGAAGCTCTCTCTCTCTCTCTCTGTTTTTGTTTTTGTTTTTTTGCTTTGAAGAGTTGAACAGTAAGATGTTATATGTGGAAATGAAAGTAGGGATCCATTCTATGTTACTAAATTCTATATATTCGAATGAACACCCATGTCTTGTCACAATATATGTTATAAGTTTTAGAACTCCTAAAGGCGTCCAAAGAGAAAGATAGAGAGGAAAGAGCAATAAAGAAGAAGGAGAGAGATGGAAGAAAATGAGAGGAGTAATTTGGTCATTTAATTTTTATCAAAGAACTTAATTGTAATTTGCAAATGTGACCTTGTGCCTGCAGAGTTATCCCAAAATCATTTAGACTTTATATGTAGATATGTTTATTTTGAGGGCTCTAAATGTAATTTTTTTCAAGTGAAATTGAGGTCATATATATATATATATATATATATATAACTTTTTCTCTATTTCTCTTCCAATAAGTCATATAATTTTTTTAATGAAAAGTTTAGATAAATTAGGTTTCTATAGTTCACTAAAATTAACTATACATCCAAACTCAAAGAACATCTATTAGATACTTACAAATAAATTATTACCAAAATCTTTACATTAATAGTGAGATTTAAACTCACATCATAACCTTGTGAGTTATAAGTTACTGGACTAACCATCAAACTTAAAAAGCACTTATTAAGATACTTATAAATTACTCATTAATAAAATCTCTGCATCAACAATAAAATTTAAATCTATAACTTCATGAGTTACAAGCCAAATTAATAATTGGATCAAGATTTAAGAGTGCTATGGTATTGGTGAGTTGGCATCCATATCTCCACATAAAGTCAGTAATTCAAGCAGGCCGGGTTTATTCGAATTGGGCTTGAAATATTCTACTCTTTTAAAAAACTCATATAGTTAATCTCAGCCTTAATTTTTTTTGGCCTAATTCAACCTAGCCCATTGAGTTTGGTCACAATTACCAACTCATATAGAGTTGTAACTTCTAATAGTCGGGCTTATTCAGATTGAGCTCAATTTTTACTGATCTTAAAGTATCATACTTTTTTAAAAAAATTCATATAAATAAACTTAACCTTAAGTTTTTTTATGCAGGTTTAAACTGGTCTGTTAAGCTTGGCCCGAATTATCAATTCAATCTTCACACACATGTTTTCCCGCAAACGTGTCAAACTGGTTCTGCAATTGTTCAAATACACTTCCATTTTCCAACGTCCTTCTCTAAAATTCATAATTTAATACTCCACGTTCCATTCTTCGCTTATTTTTATATTTTATTAGTTATCTTCTAATCGAATGTTAAGACAGGGTTCTGAATATTTTACGCACAATCCCCCACCCCATATTAAAAAGCGCATTGTTTTTTGACAAGTGTGAATTTCAAAGTATTGTTTTGAGAAAATTGAACTTTGAATCCATCACTCGGATCAAAATATGCATTGGTTCATTTGTTGAATTTTTTTTATGCTTTATGTCTCTTTGAAATTGTGTGTAGACCATTTTTCTTTCTAGAAAATTAGATAGATGCATGTGTTGACAAAGAAATTGACAAAACTAAAATTATCCAAACATGTGATACCTGTCCAACGTAATTTTCTCTCATGCATTGTATGTGTTAAAAAAAAAAAAACCAAGCATTTACCAATAGACATTAGTCTTAACGAAAAATATCATAGTGGCTTAATTATAAAGTCTTTAAGTTTGAATCTATGCAAATGTAAAAGATGTTCAGAGGACTACCCGCTAATTAAATTTGATAATGCTTAAATTTGATCCAATCAAATTGTCATATAGTAATTGATGATTTGATACTTTCTAAATAACATTTTAAATTCAAAGTTGAATCCTGTATATTGAAAGAAATTTAACTTCTCTCATATATAGGGTTTGATATAAGGGTGAAAATACGTTGGGCTCTTATCAAGAGTTTACATCTTAGCTTATTTCATACTCAACCTAGTCTATTTATTAAATAGGCTCAAGCCTAATTTAGGCCTTTAATTATATATATTTAATTAAATAAGTTAGACTTAATTTTTAAATGCTTAACCTACAAACATAATAAGTCAGCCTATTTATACAAACACATACTATTGAATGTATCACACGCATATCATTTCACAATTAATTTTTAATCAATCTATTTTTTTATTTTTGGTTTTGTTTTAGTCAAATTGAACTTATGTATTGATTTAATGTTATTACTTTATTATTGTATTGGAGTCAGTAAGTCTTTTTAATTATTATATATTGTAAAAAATAAATCTAGTTATATATGCATGTTAATAGTTTTAAAGTATATTTGAGACATTTAAAATTAAATTGCGAGCTTATTTAATTTTCTTACTTTTAAGTAGGCTTTTAAAAATGTTTTTAGGTTAGGTCAAGCTTTAGGTAGGCTTAGATTTAAGCCGTGAAAAAAGTCTTATACATGTTTTTAGTTAAGGTCAGACCTCTGACTTACCACACAAACTTAGGCTTTTTTGACTTATGCCTAATTCAACTTAACCTATTTCCACCTCTAGTTTGATACAATTCAAATTCTTTTTTTTTTTTTTTCAGTTTGCCCAACTCAAATTCAATTTGATTGTTGAAACCAAATACTAAATGTTTTAAAAAGGAATTCAAATCTAAATAATACAAACCCTATCACACGTTTTTTTCCCTTTGCACATGGTTTAAGAAAATTGGACAAACCCATAAACTTTCTAGAAAAATTAATGGAAAGCACGTATTTTATTTCAGCTTTAGTTCTCATTTGATATTACCTCCGGACTTATTTACAAATAAATAGCCAACCAGCTTGAAGCTAATATTTTCTCTGTCTCTATTTGTAGGAGAAACTATCAACTTTTATTTATTTTTTTATATAAGCAAGATCATATATTTTAATAAGCATTTATTATATATTTTTTAAATTACCTCTCATAATTTATATTAATGAGAAATAATTAATGCATACTTATATTAATTAATGTAACACCCTTGTTGATATTACCATACGCTCCACTACAAAATTGCTAATTACTTTGAACATTTGAGTTGAAATTATTAAAAATATTGAGATTCTAATAAAAGATTTTTAGAAATCTTTATATAATTTACTCAAGTATAAATTTTATTATAGACAGCGAAAGCAATCAAACATTGTACATCAAAGGTCTAGAAAACATATGCATTACTGAAAAATAAAGTTAAAATAGCACCGTGCACCGCGGCTCGTGCCACATACATCACGGCATATGGCACAAAGGCCACAGTTGCTTGCCCTGTGCCGTGGCATGCGAGTACATGCGCTGCAACGCACACACCTGCATTTACTGTCAAATGGTAGTTTTTGATACGAAATTTAGATGCATGTCATTTTCACATACGATGTTCAATTGAGATGGTTTAAGCGCCCACATGAAACTTGTTTCAAAATCTAACTAATGATGCTGGTTTCATCCCAATCTGATATTTCTATCAAAAATTGGATACTAAAGTGCACTTTGACTATATTTTGACAAAATTTTATCACTTAAGTGTTTCAATTTGAAACTAAATGTCATTAGCCACTTTTTGGGCCTTGACCACATCCAAATGAATATAACACACCTAATTGACCATATATATGCTCAATATAACCTATATACTCAACTTTGGCCTATAAATCACACATTTCACCTTTTGGGCCAAATTCATATTTTTATTTCTGTAATCTCATATATGGCCAAATCACTACATATAATCTCCACCCCTCTCATAATCACCTATAATTACATTTATTCACTAGCCCATCCAATCATTTCATCTTTCGCACATGTACTAGAGCTAATGAGCTCAAAATCACAAAAGCACAGCATTCACTACAATATGCACATGATCAAGTTCTAAGACAACTTATACATACTTCTGGCTAATAATTTACAAATTATTACACCATATTTCCAAAATTTTTAGGCGAGAGATGTTAATTTAGCCTATATCCTTTTAATTTGACCCACTAGTACCAGAATCTGAAAAATGTAAATAACCACGGGTGAGATAAAAATCTTAGTAACTAAATATAGCTTATTAAATGTCTATTACCATAAATAACCATGTCAAAATAAATGAAATCATCATATTGCACATATATGCATAGTATATCAAAACTAAATTATCACTTTTGCATATAAATCATGTTTCAAATACTTTTACACCTTAGCATGATCAACTATCCACCAATTCTCTAAAGCTCCTTGACATGAAACTATAGGCTTTTCTGGATCAACTATTTGTTAACCTGAGCTCACTTTCGGTGGTAGAAACACCCAACTAAAGATGATCTAACCCACCTACAGACTATGATTTTTCCTCTTCACTCACTTGTGATAGTGATGTCGTTGACTGTTAACTGCATCTTAACGGGCACTACTGAGTTGCCAGACTACCCGTATGTCTCATGATATCAGTCCCATAATATGTTGTACTAGATTACCCATAATAACAGCTCATATAATGCTGCACCGGATGTTCTATGGTGTCAGCCTGACCATATGAATTTTTCACTCACATATCTCCACACACACATCCCCACATATTTTGGGTGAACTCCCACCCTCTATAATCATGCTCTTTCACAATTTTCACTACTTATACACATTTCCTCAATATATTTACTTCTATATCATATATTTATATATCCATTAAAGTCAATAACTTTTCAAATTCATTTCATAATGCAAAGTTCACATTGAAAACCATTTCAATAACAATCATGCATAAAACTTATAACTTCACAATTTATCATTTGATATTTACTTTTATACAATTATAATAGTTAATAAACATAATAAACTATATGGTTACCTCAACCCTTCTATTCGATAGAAAGGATTATCTGTGTAACTTCAACCCTATTCAAACTCCTCTCTCGTAATTCATGTGTCACACACTATAATCTACAAATTGGCATTCAGAGTCAATTTCTCTATTGACCAAAAGTGCCAATTATCGCATTTAAATACTTAATAACTATCAAATTTACATTTCACACTCGATTATGCACATTACCATTGATCACCCCTCATTTCAAACTTTAACATTTTCTAACAATTCTCTCTCACTACTCTCTTTCTCTCTAGATTAGGGCAATTCTTTCCTACAACTTTAAAACTTTATCCTTTCGACTTAAACCAGTTACAAAGCACTAGTTTAACTCAAAAGAACCTTTTTACTAATATTTGGTAAGAAATTAACTCCTTAAAACTTTTAAATTCATTTTCTCATTAGTTAAAACTAACAGAAAATAGGGTAGATTCGGAGGTTAAGGTAATACATGACTTACCCAATAAGTAACGAGTCAGAGATACCGTCCTTACTCTCGATTTAGCTTGCCCTAGCACAGCCTTTTATCTTCTCCACACCAAACCTCTCCTCCCACATTTCTCCCTTTTGTTTTCGAGTTGGACACATTCCTATTAATCTAATTTCTGCTCCATGCGCCATAGCGCATCTATCACCCACCGCAACGTGTGGCATAGTGAGGGCTCATACACTCTATTCAGGAACTCTGCTTTTCTACTCATATCTGTTCATATAATATTTCAATGAGTCAATATAACACTTCACCACTCAGAACCCTACTCCCACATTAATCAGTCATTACGCAGGATTAGAAATTTAAGATGTTCAATTAACATAGAAAACATTTTAGTCTAATTTTTTTTATTTTCAGACATAATTACTATGATTAACTAACTTTTTTAAATTG
>NW_026556577.1:0-34165 GCF_029017545.1 Prosopis cineraria
AAAATGTGATATGGGAGGATCTAAGATTTTTATTCCAGTGCAGAGGTTTCCAAAAGTTTGAAAAGGGGAATAACACTGTAATTACCTCACAGGCTCGTGAGGTGTGTGGGAGAAAGGACTATTAGGTAGATATATATTGAGGACTGATTTCAAATAAGGGTTTAAGGAAGAACATGAGTGTGGTGTGGGGGACTCTGGCCTCTCAAAAGGCTAGACCGTCCGCATTTTTCTGGTGTGTTTTTCATTGTAGCTTTTCTAATTAGACATACACTCTGGCGGAATGATTGTTCTACGAGTATATTGAGTAGAACTCTATATTTGATTAAAACAAAATACTTCCACAGACATTGTCTAAGCTCAATAACACGGGTTCTCAGTTTATGACCATTGTCTAACCTTATCCCCAACAGATAACTTTGTCTCAAGTACCACCTCATGTTCAAGAATGATCAGATTAATAAAATTGCCCATAAATTAGGTTTATATAGTTCTCCAACCGCATTAATTAGTATTAGCCCACTAACAAAAGGGATGGGAAAACACTAGATCAAGCATTTCAGATTTGGTATGTTTTTAACCAATAAAGTATGATGGTTGCAGCATGTAAGACCTTATTTGGAAACAACTATCTTTTCTTAATATGTGATTAACACTTTTCTGATTTTGTGAAAAAACCTTTGTACATTATTTAAGACATTTATTTTAATTTCTTTGTTATCTGACATTTATCCTGAATATTTTGGCTTCTTATTAGGTGGACATGCTGATAATAGCATTAAGCTGATATCCTCGGATGGAGCTAAAACCTTGGAAACAGCCTGTGCGCACAGTGCTCCTGTAACATGCCTTGGCCTTTCACTGGATAGCAAGTACCTGGTGACAGGATCCCGGGATACCACTGTAATACTATGGAGAATACATCGGGCACTTTTGTCTCGCTCAAGTGTGTCTGAACCTTCATCTGGGACAGGTACTCAGCCTTCGACGAGCAGTAATTCTTCATCAAACTTGTTGACAGAAAAGAATCGGAGGTGTCGTATTGAAGGTCCCATATATATACTTCGGGGGCACCATAGTGAATCCTCAGTTGTTGTGTCAGTTCAGATATAGGAATTGTTGTTTCATGTTCCCTTTCTTCGGATGTTCTGTTGCACTCTGTCAGAAGAGGACGTCTAATTAGAAGATTAGTGGTGTGAAGGCTCATATTGTCCGCCTTTCTCTGATGGTGTTGTTGTGACTTGGAACGAATCAGAGCATACTCTCAGCACCTTCACTCTTAATGGTGTTTTAATTGCTGAAACACAATTATCTTTCTCTAGCAGGATTAGTTGCATTGAAATTCCTGTTGATGGGAAGAGTGCCTTAATTGGAATTAATCCTCTAGAAAATGCTGGGGTCTATAATAATAGTTGGAATTTGAGCGATGATGATATTGATTCAGAATCAGGAAAAGCTCAAGAAAGCAATGGAATAAATGCTTCGTTGCCATCTATTTGCTTCCTGGATTTGCACACTCTGAAGGTAAAATATTAAGATGCATTAATTCAGATGTCAAAAGTAAACATCTTGATTTCTAATTCACACTACCCAGTTGCTTTATTTCGCATCAATTTCGAACTTGCGTTTATCCTAGAGTTCACACTAGAAATATTTTCTGCATATTCCTCGCTAAAGAAATTTTCTCAGGCAGAACTAACCCTCAATTCTTGCGTACTGCAGTTTCTTCCTTCCTTATATTTGTCTAGAACTAATCTTTATTTGTATCTTTCTCTTTGAATCAAGTGTGATAATTTTTATGTGGGCCATACATTGATTGTTAATTTCAGTATGACATAATAACCGTAAAATGAAACGACGAAATTTCATGGGCCGTCCTTTTCTGCAGGTCCCTTAATCTCAGTCCTGCCAGACTGTTTTACCTCGTTTCTAACCAATATGCCGTACTATTATTTGTAGGTATTTCATATATTAAAGCTGGGAAAAGGACAGGATATCACAGCTCTAGCTTTAAACAAGGATAACACAAATCTTTTGGTCTCAACTTTGGATAAACAGTTGATAATCTTCACTGATCCAGCTGTAGGTGAAATCATTCTTTGACTTTGTCCTTTTTTGTGTAGTTTGCAGTGCAAGGTGTCACGTTTTCTGCTCCATGTATTTTGTTTGAAGTAATAAACTTCCTTTATTTTCCTTCAAAATGCTTTAAAAAAAAAATTCCTAAATAACATGGGATGTTCATTTCTCAACAACGGAACCTACCTTTAAAGTTCATATAACTACACCAACAGGGGGTTGAGTTTATTGAAAGAGACTAGTTCCTCACAACTTGAAAGAACAAATCCCCATTGAGAGAGATAGGTATCCACATTCAGTGCATAACCGTGTTTGAATAGGATTGCATCTAACGAGAATATTTGTGAGCAAGAAAAAAAGGTTCATATAACTACCCCAAAGGGCACAGAATTAAACTCTGCAAAAATGCTTTTATCAGTTTAATATTTTTCTGTTAATCTTTAGAGTTTCACTTAATTTTCAATTTTTCTCTATGGTCAAAGTTTGTTATTGGGTAATGACGTACTCATGGAAGTTGGATGACAGGGCCTAAAACTTTAAATTTGAGTTATAACCTCTAAAATATGATATCTCCAACATATTTTTTAACTGAAGCTTGCTACATGCCATGGCTTGTAACTGAGCTAGTTCTTGCTTGCAGTTAAGCTTGAAAGTAGTTGATCAAATGCTGAAGCTGGGTTGGGAAGGTGATGGACTTACACCCCTCATAAAGTCATAGATTTTAGGGCATACAGAAGTAAATTACAGATATTTTATAGATAACAATTGTTAGGAATCGTGGTTTAAGGTTTTTGAGCTCTTGTTTGTAAGCATTTTTGGTTCCATCCCAGTGGTTCAGGGATGTCTTGTAATATATGTACTATCAGAGACAAGCGTTAGCCTTTAGTGATAGGTAAATTAGTTGCAAGTATAGTTCTCTCATTGCTCTCCCACATGTGCTCAAAATATTAGTGCATCACATTGATTGTTTTCCCTCATTTTTTTTATTATATTGAATGAAAATATGATGCGTTTCTTTCTTTGTTTTTCTTCTTCTGGGGCAATGCAGCTTCATTTAGATTTGAGATTGATTATTTTTTCGACGGATTTTTTTTTTCCTTTTTTTTTCACCTATATTTTCATTATGTATTGTGATCAATGAAATTTCAACGGTTTTTATATCTTATTTCGCTGGTTGTGTATAATCCGATTAGTCTCTGGTTAGAGACCACAATCAAGTCACATCAGTTTTCTAACAGACGGCTTCGCAACTTGGAAGTTGTCGGCTATTATCGTCATTGAGCGTATTATAGTTATAATCTCAAAAATAAATTGTCCCAAGAAAAGATATTGAACGTAACACGTCTTCACTAAATCTAGCATCATATTAAAACCAACGGGCTAAAGTGTTTTCTGCCAAATATTCAATCACTATTGCAAGCCTAAATCTAATTACACCATGTAACTGTGCTAGGTGAAAAACAGGAAAGTAATTAAACGAAATTGTTTTCTGTTTATTATATATATATATATATATATATATTATTCAATTATCCAGTATTATGGAAAACATGAGAGTATTATCACTGTCATCTAGATTAATCTGAATTTTCAGTGTGAGACTGTTGTTACTAACAGTGGCTTCATGGTTTTTTTTTTTTTAAATGATTTGGCATATTTATTAAACGATATTTCATATCTTAGGATTCGAGCTCAAATGGAGAAGTTGATTTAATTTCCTCAACTAATTTTCTCAACTAGTTAAACGAAGTATTCCTGGGTTATTAATATGATTATCATCATTAGTTCTATTTACCTTCAACTGGAGAAAAAAAGAAGTCATGCTGCTAATCACACAATTAATTATACCAATTTACCCAGTACTATCCATTAGACATACAAATCTCAACTCAACCATCACATGCCAAGTGCATTCTCCGTGCTAGTCCAACTTATTGGAGTTGGACTAATCCCAACTAAGTCCAAATACAAAAAAAAAAAAAAAAAACTCATATAACTAAGCTTAATCTTAATCTTAATATATTAAGCTTTTGAATTGAATATATGAATTGTTAGAAAATTTTTTATTTTTTTTTCATTTTTAATCCAATTTCAATTTTCACCTTAAAATTAATTATTTTTTTGGATAAACAAAATTAATTATTGTTATTATTAAGAAATATACAATATACCTTTTGAGACACTTCAAAAATATGAAAGACTCTAATTCTTTAAGGAAAACTGTGGGACTTAAAATTTAAAAATCAGTATTGAAATACGTTTTTAAGATTATTTTAAGGTGCTTTATCGATTACAAATGATAGAAATATCACAATAGAGATATTTTTGAACTTTAAGAATATTTCTATAATAGTAAACTCAAATATACATATAATCTGATAGTAAAAAATGTAGGAAGTCTTAAGAAATTTATATATTGTGTATAAAAAATATATTATGCTGGGTCGGCCTAATTAAACTCGAATATAAAAAATTACAATTTCTCTAAACATGACCTTCAAATTTGTTAGGCCAATCTAAATTATCGAGTCTAGTTTTACTGGCTGCAGTTTTAAGTTATATAACATTTTCTTCATTAGCTCTGCTCATAACATGATAAGAATGGAAATCATTTCTGGGCTTAAATAGATGCAAAATATAGATCCGTGGATAAATAAACAAAAATGACTTCAGAACGTTACAAAACTTTGAGGGTAAGCCAGCAAGAACTTACAAAAGATAGAGAGACGTGGAGCAATTGAACATGTAAATTCTTAATCAAATTCACTAAGGTCACATTTGGCATATTATAGATTAGTTTTTTAATAAATTGAAATTTGAAAAAAGAATGATTAAGAGTGCCAGCTGCACTAATATTTCATTCTTCTAATAAATAGTGCAAGCTCCATCAGCTTTTTTTTTTGGGTGTAAAATCATACCTAAAGTTCAACACATTTTAAATTGATTCTGCAGCCCGATAGAATTATACATAAATAAAGTCCAATGTATTCTAAATTCATTCTGTAGCCCCAAACTTCTTATACGCAAATATATATTTTTTTTTGTGAAAAGACTCATTTACCCATCGTTTTAAAAAATAACATCGATCGCAAACTTTATATAATGAATGAATATGGTGCCAGAAACATAGGCCAGGGGGTGCAACATTTTTATAATTAATAATTTAAAAATAATTTTTTTAAATAAAGCATGTACATACATTGCAATTGTATCCTGCATGACTTTATATTCTAGAATTGTTGAACAATAATCTCATTATTGATGCTAAGAAAAATATATTTTTTTAATATAAATCACTAAACAATTATTCATCAATAAATCTCTCATACAATTCTGCAACTAATTTTTCACAAAGTTTATAATAGAATAGGCTCTTTCTTTTGTTACTGTGGCAACCAGTAATATCATTACTAACTTCAAGAGAATACAAACTAAGAGATAAACTATATATCTTCTTGTTTTCACTAATTTTTTTGTAGGATTACTAATTCCTTTTAATGATGCAAATTTAGTATTGCTTCACATATCATGCAATAAAACTCACATGAATAAAACTTGATAAATTCAATTAACCTTTCCTTACCAAAAGTTGAGAATGAATTTGTTGGATTCAAACAAAACATGCAAAGGAGCAATTGTGTATTTGTTTGAATGAAACAATCATTTAGTTCTTAAAGTTGTATATTCACAACAGTATAAAATAATTTAACTCAATAAAGATGATCAACTGAGATTGGTTGAGATTTACTTCCACAATGCAATCTCCCTTTAGACAAAAAAAAAAAAAAAAGCATCTTCCATGTTAGAACTATTAATGACATGCTTATTGTAAAATAAAGTAACTTCTTCTAAAAGAAACTCCCATCCACTATTCCTCAAAGTTTATTGTCACTCTTTTGTGATGTTTACTAAGTTTATTACGTTGATAATATCTTGATCCTTCATTTGCAATGCCTATGACAACTCATGTGAGATACCTAAGATATTTTTCATTAAATGTAGGGTAAATGCAAAATAAAAAAAATCCTCCAACAAGCATAAAATACCATTGGTTTCCTCTCTTTGACCTGCATTTGATCCAAATTCTTTTATAATTTCAAGAATATCAATTATAGCAAAAAATGTCAATTTCAAGGTAAACAATTGTGCATAATGTGAGCTCCAATGAGTATACCACTTCTTTTAAAACCAATTTCTTTATTTAAGCCTTGTCCATTAGAAATTTCACCTATGTCCAATGCCTTTCTAACATTTTTTATTTATTTTTCACGAAACAAATCACGTCATACACAAGATCCCCAAACAACATTTGTTACAGTATTCACTAAATTGAAAAGAGAGGCAACTTGAATATGATTTTTTTTTTCAAACGCAAGTAATGTAAACTATAGCTGAGGAGCAAAGCAATGCATATAAAATACAAACAAATTCTCCCTCGTGATTAAACTTTTGAGATCACTAAATTTACCTTGCATATTACTAGAACCATTATAACCATGTCCACGTATTCTTGATATATTTAGCCCAAAGTTGCGTAACAATTCATGAACTTTTATTTTTAATGATAGAGCAATAGTCTCCTTAACATATACTATGCTCAGATGATGTTCAACAAGACATTCATTTTTATCAACATAATGCAAAGCAACAACCATTTGCTCCTTATTTGATACATTTTGTGACTCATCAACAATAATGACAAATAGTCCATCTCCAAGATTACAAATAATAGCATTAGTGGTTTCAATTGCAGCAGCCGTAATAATATTTGTTTGAATTTCATGAGAAGTCAATCGGCTATTTTCAGGAGCACTTTCCAAAATAACTTGATTGATTGATTCATTATGGTTAGTGAAAAACCTAAGAAGTTCACAAAATTACTAATCCTTACTTTAACAAAAAGTAGAGACAATTGATTGATGCATTCAAATGTCTTTAATGTAAGTCATGAACTTGTTTAGATTGCTTAAAAATTGCAACTTCAATACATTGATTTTGATTCATTAAATCTTGATACTTTTTCCAAGCAATATCATGAGCACATTTAGAACCTTCAAAATGGGATGTGAGCTTTCCGTTTTTTTTTTATTCCAATTTGTAAATCCTTTGTCCCAAATACTCACTACCTAATTGCTTTCCATGGTCGAGCTTAAAAAGGTAATAACATAAGCAAAACACAACATCTTTTTTAATACTGTACTCTAACCAATTGCCTAATTCTTTAAAGCAAGAAAGACAAAATCTTTTCATAGAATTTCGAATTTTTCTTTAAAAAAAATTATGTTGAGCAAATTGACATGATCTTTTTTGCAAATATGCTCTATGTACTTATCTTGGACATTAGGATGAGAAGATGAAATTCTAATTTTTTTTTTCTAAATCTAATGGCAAATCTTTTAAATTAATTTCATTTTGTTAGTGTTGTTGTTGGCTATTTGATTCACAAGCTCTTGATGAAAATTGTCCTTCATTCTATGGTAATTTCCTTTCTTAAAAATCTCTCCATTTTCTCTTTAATACCTAGAAACTTTCAAATTACTAAACAAAAAAAAAATTCTAAGAGTATTTAAGCATTAAAAAAGATAACACAAATAACATGTGGTATATTGATTTTATTAAGTAATTTATCAAAAAGGGGACCACAGACAAAGAAGGGACTACACATTCATATAATCAGATTCAATGGTGGAAGATTCCAAGCCCTAAACAAAAGACAAAACTAAATATTATAAATATTTTTTTATTTTAAAATGAAAGATGACAAAGTACTAAAATAAGAATGGCAGCGTTCAATCAGTGAAAGTTCTTTCTTTATCTCCTCTTTCTAATTCTTTATCTCCCTCTCTCTCTCTTGACTCTTCCATTAGCAGTTTAGCAGCGTAAGTGGTCGGTGGGTTGGCTTGTTGGGTGTTCAGCTTCAACAGTTCTTTTTCTTCTCTTTCCATGGTGAGGTACTGAACGGCAGATGCAGAACGAACAGCGACTTCGCTCTCTCTCTCTCTCTCTCTCACACCCTTCTATTAGTTATCATGAGGTTAGTTTTTCTCTTAATCCTAAAAAGATTATAATATTAGTTTATCTTATAATAAATTTATTTTTAATAAAAATAAAATTAGTGTTTGGGTTTAATGAATTTAAACCTTTGGATTTAATTTTTTTGGGCTTTAGCTGAATATATTTAAAAATATTTTTAAAATCCCAATATCTTTAAAGTTAGGTAAAATGGTGTCAAATATTTAAACTAAACGTGTACAATATAGTGAAACATATGAACCCTCATAAGGCTGCATTTGCCCCCTGACCTGTGCACAATGCTGCCCCTAGTGGTTAATATCTGGACCTTATTATATTTTTTATATATATTCTATTATTTATACACCTGAGAAAATATATTATTAACTAAATCAGATAAGCTTTATATAATGAACGGATATTAAATTGTTAATATATAGATCTTATCTTATTAATATACGAACATCTTATTATATATATAATTAAAAAATTTATATATTTTAAATGAGGGACAAATGAATATTTTTACAAAAAAAAAAATATTTACATGTAACACCTTTGACCCTCTAAAATCAATTTAAAATATATTAGATATTAGATTCCAATTTCTTCGATGGACCCCTTAAGTACGATTCGCCCTTTTTCGTTTTCTATTTTCCTTTCGAAAATCGGCTTTTTGCTTTGTCCCTCCCAATTTCGAGTTTTGGGGGAAAATCTCTCTTTCAACTTGAGAAATGGGGGCCATCATTAAGGACATGACCTATTAGGATCTAGGCATGGCACATTCTATCCTATGCACATGCAGAGATTATTTTCTTGAAAAAAATCAAATCAAAGCCTTTATGTAATTTTCTGAGCCCTTTGTCATTATTCTGTTCTTAAATACATGAGAGGCCACCTTATATTACTCTTGACCTGAGGGATACCTGAACAAAACAAATAATAATAATAATAATAATAATAATAATAAACAAAAGGCAAATTAACACTTGACTTTTATATCTATCTATATACACCAATACCATATACAAGATCAACGCTTCAACACTCTAAGAATGCATCGCATGAACACAACTAACAACATTATTCATACATGAATATATCACATTGTATAGTTTATGCTGTTTTATGAACTAATGTGTTGAGAGATGCACATATTTTGTTATAAGCACACCTGACAAGATTGTTCATTGTATATATAACCAACCTTACTTAATAGAATAAGATTTTACAGTAACTGTTGTTGGAGAGTTTATACTGTTTCAGAAACTCATCCGCTAATAGATGTGTCTGTGGAAGGCTCGGACATGGAGACCTCCATCAATGTGAAGATTTATCATCGTCTTGTAAGTCACAACTTTGTTATCATCATTCAATTCAAAGCGGAAACAGCCAACGAGTACTGCAGAGAATATCTTCATCTGTCTATAAGCAAACTCTTTTCCTAGACAAATTCGTGGACCTGCCTTCACGTCATCCCAGATTCAATTTTTTAAGTTCTTTTTGGAGAAAATAAATAATAAATATTTACTCCAGAATTATTTCAAATTTATTGATTGTCTTTAAAGCAATATAAACGACCGTATCAAGTAGAATCAAACTTCTTTAAAGCAATAGTGTTAATTTATTATAAAATTTTTCAACACACACAACAATGGCTATGCAGATCAAATGCACGTGGAACATACTTTTTATTGTCCTATGATTAGAAGGCTTTTTTATTTTTCTTAGAAAATCTGAATATACTTTTTATTTACAAATGTTCTCATTGAGCGACTTCAAAATTTACTAAATTTAATAAGGTCGCTATTATTTTATAAACTAATGCATGTTTAAATCAAAATGAATTTATTTTAAGAAAATAACTCTCGGGTCTCACACAAGCAATATAAATACAGAAAAGTCTTATTAAATCACAAAATAACTTTGAAGTCACACGTCCTTTTCTCAAGTTATTAATTTGTCATATTGAAATTTTCAATTATTAAAGGCTTGTTGTTGTTGTTGTTATTGAAATTTTCAATTATTGTTAGATAATTGTTAATTAGTGAAGTTGTTCAGTTGACAACTAAACAAAAATAATTAACAAATATTCAAGAATAATTGATAACTTGAATAAAAGATATGGCAATTCAAAGAAATTTTATTCCATGAGACCTTTTTGTATTTAGATTGCTTGTGTGATACACCTGAGAGTGATTTTCCCATTTATTTTTAGCCTAATTTTCATTGTGATAGACGGTGGTGTGATTTATCCCTTTTTTTTTTTTAAAAAAAAGCAATTTCAGAGGACAAGTTTAATTAAAGGTAAGAAAGCAATGTCAAATTCCACAAACGCAAATCTAACCTGAAAAGCTGTAAACTTGAAATGGCTCTCTGGCATGAAAACGTTATTCTCATCAAGCCATCTCTCTGGTCTGTATTCCTCTGCATCATCTCCCCATATAAATTTCATCCGACCCATTGCATAAGGTTGGTATGCTACAGTATCTCCTTTGTTCACACTATATCCATCTGGCAATGTATCATCTGAAAAACACATCTTTGCGTCCTGCATCCAAAAAAACAAAAGTTTTGAGGGGAATAAACGAGAATATAAGAAAGAAATCATTATTTAAATGGGTTAAATGACAATTTGGCACTTATACTATTAAGTCTAGGAGTGTCTAAGACCCTAAACTCATTTTTGGTATAATGTTTCCCTTCCATACTCACATAATCTTTTAAAAGTTCTGTAACTTAAATGAGACGCATCTTCTAAAAAGCCTTACCACTGGAACTGCAGGATACAGTCTGAGAGTTTCAGTAATTGCTGCATGGAGATAATTCATCTTTTCAAGAGCTTCATCTGTCAGGCTTAAAACAAACTCTGTGGGGCTGCTCATTTCTTTTCTATTTGTTACCTCTTTCACTTCTTTTGCAACTTTTTCTTGTACAGCAGGATGCTTGCATAGCACGTAAATGAACCAAGCAAGTGTAGCAGCTGAAGTGTCTTTGCCAGCAATAACAAAGTTGAGAATTATATCTCTTAAGTATGTTGTTTCAAATTCATCTGTCTGCAGAAACCTCGAGAGAATGTCTCCTCTTTTGTTCTGCATAATTCATGCCAAAAAAAAAAAAATGTATGCAGCATATGAACTTCTTGGTCAAAAACATTACAATACTGGTTATCAAAAAACAACATTACAAGATTATAATAAAATTATTCATGAACCATCACTGATTAGCTTTAACCTGAAGTCATCCATGACATGGTTTCATAACCTCTTAACCCAAGTAGTCATGAGTTTGATCCTTATCAACTTATCATCTTAATAATTAACATTAAACCTCAGCACAGTATATGACAAGATGATTCTTTGCCTGCACTTTGAGCTTGATGGGCTTTCATGTGAGGGTGTGTCAGGAGAACAAACAACACAACTTGCAAGTAGTAGTAGACTTACAGCAGAATCCTTTGTTGTCTGCAACTGCTGAATTCTGGATTTAATTAGCTTGAATACAAAATCATTTAAAATTTTAGTATTCTTTCTTAAGCAGGCCTCTGAACCAATATTCAGAAATTTCTTTAATCTCCAGAACACATCAACATAACGGAAGAGGGTTGTTGCACTTGAAGTATCAAAAGCATCGGCAAACTTGCTCCCTTCTTCATTTGAAGCACACATGCTGCCTAGTTCAGTTCCAAATGCAACTTGGAATATTGAATCCAGAGTTGATTTCATAAGTAGGTCCTGTAAAAGTTATCAGAATATTTTAACATGTAAACCCCCAGTAGAGGAAGATACTGTGATAGTATATTTAAGAGAATAGATTTGCCCACCTGAATTTCCAATATCTGATTACAAGTTGCAGCCTCGGACACTTTATTTGCTAGTTTTGCTGCATTTTTCCTGAAAATTTCAATACTATACTCTTTCAGCATTCTTGTTGAGAATTCATGGCTTGATATTTTCCTCTGTTGGCGCCATTTTTCACCATCAACGGCGAAAATCCCATCACCAAGCAAGTCCTTCAATTTGTTGTAGTTGTACGGTCCCTGCGCAAAATCTTCAAGCAATAAAGTTGATGCCATCAAGCCAGACTTATCCACCTGAACTGATAATAAACTTTCACTCTTAATTTTTTTTTTTTTCAAAACAAAATAGTTTTATCCCATTAACGCCTACCAGCCAGCTTTGTCCTCCTTATAATAAGTTCTAGAAATATCTGTTTAACCTCATTTCAGCCATTCTCCAGATAAACTACTTTGCCAATGGAAAAGCAAGTTTTATATGTGATGACCACAGGCCGAGCATCTGTCTCCAAAAATTCATGCACACGCAGGGATTTTGAAGAGACACTGGCATGCTCTGTCTCAATGGATTTGTATCCTAATGGCATGTAAGCTTCCGGAGGTCACGGGTTTAATCCCACTTATAACCTCAGGCTAATAGTGCCTGTCCCTCTAATTTGGGAAAGAAAAAAAGAAGAAGAAGAAGCTGCCGGGAAGTTCAGCTATGTTCTGTCTCAATGCCCTCCAAACAGTCATTCCGATTGATTTTATCCCTTCACTATTCATGCTGTGATATGGAGAGAGATTAAGTGAGATCATTTTAGAAAAGCTTGCACAATTTTGATATCAGCAATTCGTTTCACAACTATAATTTTTCGAATCATTTGGAAAATTTTAGCCCTAGGACGAATGAATTTGAAGAGTCTATAGGAAGACAGTGGGCCTCACCTAGAAGCCGTGCAAGTATTTTGATGAGACAAAACTATTTGCAGGCGTTTTTATTCAAAATAACGATTCGATCGAAACTACTGATAATTAAAACTACTCAATCTTAGCATCAGAAACGCAAATGTACGTCTATCTACGAATCCCAGAAGTAAAACCCGAAGCGAATTTCTATTTACAATTACCTTTCCGAAATTGTCGAAATTGGTTTTCAGAATGTACTCGACATTGAGTGGGTCAGAAGTGTAAATCTCATTCCCAAAAGGGGTTAGCAACCTGTAGGTCCTGTACTTGCCAGCGAGATCAGTCATGTAATGGTGGAGCCTGTTGAAGTTGAGAAGCTGGTTGAAGATGGTACCCGCAACAGGATGGTACTTCTTCTTCCTTTGGTTTTTGTTCAATCGTCTGGAGAGAAAATGGAGCGCCAAGAGGGTTGAGATTACAGAGAAGGCTGTGAAGAAATAAGGGCATGACAGAAAATCCATGGTTGTCATGGCAATCGAATTGACGAAGAAGAAGCAAAACGAGGTAGTCAACAGTTCGTGACACGAGACAATCAGAATTTCAACCAGTCGACTTTGTATCTACTTTTGTGTCAACTAACTTTCACTCCGATGGATGAGAAGCGCCAAGTAGAGAAAGTCAATGTGCCGCGTGAAGCACGCACTTTTGTAATCTTATTTATAAGGTTTTTGAGCAAAAAATGTTCGACCTCATTTACAAGCACTTATCAATTATCAGTATTTTTTATATATATTTATTTTTATTAAATATTTTGAATAAAAATGTTAGTAATAAAATTTAAAAGTATTAATTAGGAATAAAGGTGAAAGTTTATTAAGTTTTAAGATAAAATTAATAAAATTTAAATTTTTTTAATGAAATTATAGAGTTATTGAACTATAAATATCAACAAGTGAGATATAGAGTTACTGAACTCACAGAATCTTGTTGTGAGATGCAGAGAGTTGTGTTTTGGTTTTAATAAGACTGTTCACATTTTCACCAAATCATGAATTATTTTGATGTTCTTGTAAAGAGCAGCTTCACATCCAATGGTAAGAAACCTCTTAAATATCTAGAAAGGATCAATGTGACTACGATAAACACAAAGGCATTTGAATTATCAATCTCACCCATCAACTCATGTTGGATTTTAATACTATAAATATCAACAAGTGAGATATAGAGTAGCTGAACTCAAAGAATCTTGTTGTGAAATGCAGAGAGTTGTGTTTTAGTTTTAACAAGACCGTTCACATTTTACAAAATTATGAATTATTTTGATGTTCTTGTAAAGAGCAGCTTCAGATCTAATGTTAAGAAACCTCTTAGAGTTTCTAGAAAGGATCAACATGACGACCATAAACACAAGCATTTGAATCATCAAAGGCCTCCATGAATTCGCTTCCCTCTTTGCTTGTTCCTTCCAAGCATTGCAATTCCACTCTAAATCCCACTTTGAATATGGAGTTCAAAGTGCATCTCATTAGCACCTCCTATATATGAAACAATACATCCAAAATAAACCAATTAAATAAGCAAACACCTATACTCATAATAGTGTACCTTTTAAGAGATTTTTTTTAATAAAAGAATTTTTTTTCATAAATTTTATTTTTTTATATATAGATAGACATCTGTTATTTTTCAATCTTTCTATTTCTATTTTAAATTTATGGTAAATATATTTTTATTTTATCTTTTTTTTCTTTTATAGTTTTAAAAAATAAAAAATCTTGAAATCATGCAATTTACCAAATTGCACGAGCGAAAGAATATGTAGTAATAGATTATTACCAAATTAGCCTACAATTTTGCAATTTGAGCGAACCCAACTCATTTTTAAAAATGGATTCATTTTCTCAATCTAACCTACCAAAATTGGTGAGGTTAACGGGGTTAACCCGTTGGGTTAAACCCATTCGTCTGACTCTAAATAGTTGTACCTCTTGTGCTCTGAAACATTATCCAACCAATAAAAAGTAACCCTTAATGATGTGCAGAGTCACGGGCTTGAATAATGCTGTTTGCTATATTTATTTAATATTGTTATATTGACTTTAAATTTTTTATTTTAAAAATTGTAAAATGATAAAAAAATTAACTGTTAAATTTTAAATAATAATAATTGAATTTTAGAAAACAGAGAAAAAATATATGACTTTTAGCCGGTCTAGCTTTAATGAGCTTTGAAGGGACTTTGCGAGAGGGGGAAAAAAGAAGAAGAATTCTTTTGTTGCATCAGAAGGATTTGAGTGAAAACTAAAATATTGATACTAATATCAACATAATATAAAATATGAATAAAAATATAAAATTTAAAACAATAAGTGTTTATCTGCACAATATTAGAATATACGAACAATTAATCATAAATAAAACAATTCATTTTTCAAACTCCATTTAATATACAAGAAAAATGTATATGATTAAAAAAATTATAAAAACTATATAATACCTTATATTATAGACTGATCATAAGTTCTAGGGTATATTCTTAGAAAGAATATTATAATTTAATCAATTCAATCATTTTTTTTCATAATGATACTTTAGAAACCAAAAACTAATTAATTAGAGAATTAAAATCAGGTGCCAAATAAAGAAATTAATTATGTATGCAATTCGCTTCCTCAGGTAAGGTCTTTAATTACTATAGATGAAGTTTTGAGAAATTTTTTTATTCGTAATATAAGATGAAGTTAGAGTATGTAATGCCTTTTTTTTTTCAATTTTATCTCTTATTTATTTATTTATTTTCATTTGAATTTTTATAACACAATTTATTATGATTATTAATTGTAAATAACGGTAAAATTAGAAGTTGCATAATTTTTAATAATTTTAAGAATACAACTATCATTTTCCAAAAAAGAAATTTTTGGTTGGACCTAGTACACAATATCATCTATGATCCATTCAATAAAAATATACAAATTCAATCAAATAAAATCGTAAGTGTCATTATTTTTAGTGAATTTATTTCTATCATAAAATGCCTCTGTAATTTCTTGTCTTCTCTTTCTACAGTCATTAATGTGAGAAGCAATTTATATTTAATATAATCTAAATATCATGTTTTTATTAAATAAACTATAAATAATGTAGTGCTCCAGATCTATATAAAAAAATTTTCTTACTGAATAAGTGTAAAGTTGGTTAATGCCCTCTTACATTAAGGTTTGGAGTAGTATTTACAAGAAAAACTTTAATATTTACAAGGGAATAAGATTTAAAAGCAATTAGTTTCCTTAGTGTTAATTCTAGGTTGATATGTATATATATATATATTACTTTAAGGGGAAAAAAAACCCATAATTCCCCATTCCAAGTGACATTACATTGTATGACTCACTTGTATACTCTTTCCATTTTTTTCCCCTTGGTTGTAGTAAGAGGGGTAGACAAGCTACTAACTAAGTACCCATACAAGCCACGCTAGGCCAATCACTTTCTAATGTCATAGTAAGCTTCGATGGTTGAAGAACCACATGGTAGCCAAGTGTTGTTGCAAGGCCGTGTTGTGCCAAGAGATCAACAACCACATTAGTATCACGATGAGCATGCTGGGGTCATACTTCCCATTGTCTCTCAAGCATCTGCTCCACTTCCACTATTAGATCATAATCACATTGTTCCATGTTTGGGTTAGATTGAATCAACTCAACAGCATCTAAGGAATTCAATTCGAAAATCACTCTCTGAAGTCCAACATCTTATAGGTAACATCATGAAAAGTTAACTTGATGTTACTGAGACAAATTAAGGGTAATTAAGTAAAATTAGTATGGTAAATGGTAAGAGAGAATTGATAAATGTTTTGGGTTATATTTTTAGCCCTAGGTGCAGGTCCAGAGTGAAATCGGATCACCCAAACCTCAAAATGGGAGAAAAATAAGGAAAAATAGCTTATGCCATATGTCACAAAATGCCAAGGTGTTACATGCTGCAACACGTGCGACTTATGCCATGGTGTATAGACCAAATCTAATAATAATAAGGTCAAATTTTAGTTAGAGAGAGAGAGAGAATAGAGATTTGAGCGAGAGAATGAAGGAGAATGCCAAGGGCTCTGCTAGTGCCTGGAGATTTAAAGTTTTGGGAGCATTTTGGAGCTTTCAATCACTTAAAGTAAGTTTCTCAAGCCCTAGTCTTCCTTTCTTTTCCTCTTGTAACAAATTTGAAAGTTAGGGCTTAATGTTAGAAGTGATTTTCGAACCTTTAAGGCTATAGATCTAAACTCATTAATTTAAATAGAATTAATGGAAATTATTTGAGGTATATAAACATAAGATTTATAAGTTTACAAATTTTGGTAGTTTGAAGGGCATTAATGCCTAAAAATTCTAAATAAATAAAGAAGTTGAAGTTTGTCAAGAGCCATTATGGTTTGAGAGTTTAATGAACTTGTGGGAGATAAAATGAGTTAATGAGCCCAATGGCTAAGCCTAAATGTTAGACATAAGGGATTTAGAATATTTAAGGTATTGAAATAGAAAATAAAAAGATTGTAAATGGTGATATTGATGATTGTGGACTTAATTAATTGTAAATTAATTGTTCCTTGCACCTAATTGAGCTTGAAGTCAAGTTTTGGAAGCATTTATTGAGGAATAAACCTTTGAGTACTCAAGGTAACTGGAGAAATTTATTTTGCATAATTTTATGTTAATTGATTTAAATTCCTATGTGATATGTTTTCAATATAGAAAGTGGAAATTCTTAATTTCCATTATGTAACATATTTTATAAACTACAATTTAGGCTATGATGATTTTGTAAATTATGATACAATGATAAAATGAATAAAATCATATTTTGTGTTATGGTAATGAAAAATTTATAATGACTAATTGATAATGATGATTGTGTTATGAGAATGAGAAAATGTGTGGTGGTATATGTGTATGGAGTAATGTTGCTATGTGAAAGTAGGTGCTGATTATGTTTACAAAATGCTATGGATTTGCATATTATGCTTACATGTTATAGCTTGATGAATATCTATAAATGAGCTTGTTATTGTGAATTGTAAAAACATTTGACTATGTGAGCATGAGTCATTACATGATCGTATTGGCGAGAGTTTACTTAGGGAGAAGAGTGGAGATAAAATCCACATGGTATTGGTTGCTTATTGTTGAAATCAAAAGCTAGTCTCACTACTAATCATTGAAATCGAGAATTAGCTACCATCTCATTATTTATCGCGCGACTATCATATTATTTGTCGAGAGACTAAAACATAGCTATTTTTATTTATTCCTTGAGGTAACTAGCTTAGGGTTTATGATACCTCAAGGAGGATTCGAGAATGGAGGAAGCCTTGATCCACGAGTGAGAGTGACCTTAACCAGGTTGTTTCTCACTATTGGTGAGCTTGGGTAGTCCATTTATATGGATGGAGCCCTATTTGATTGATAGCCCATGGTTTCAATCGAAAGGAATAATAAGGATATAAGATTGGTTCAATCATGCATATTATCAGACGTATCACATGATTGTTAAGTTTATGGCAAGTCATGATATATGAGCTAGCCATTGTCACATGATTTTCATTGTTGTGATAGTATGCATTGTATATTTGATTTGGCCATTATCACATAGTGTTAGTATTGTGGCAATATACCTTGTGATTTGATTTGTAGAAAGATAGGAATATAATGATTTATATGAAATGACATGCGATATATGTGAAATTATAAAATATGAGATTGTATGACTCATATATGATTTATTCTAAAAAAAAGTCAATTAATATGCAATTGCTTAAGGTAGAGAAACCTTAGTTATGAGTAGTTGTACCCACCTCTCTCTCTCTTAAAATTTTATAGGCTCTAGCTCGGGCATTAAAAAAAAAGCTTTGGAGGTTTAGAATCTTGTTCCTATTGTAAATCCTCCCATTTTATATTATAATGTGTAATTTATGATGATATTGCTAACTAGGATTGTAATTGAAGAAGGATGCATTTAATTTCACCATATACTTATTATTTCAATGCGTATTTTAAGCCCTAGATGTTATGTGGTGTAAATTAAGGAAAGCCTTGACAGGACCAAAATGTTGGTACAAATAGAGCATGATGGATGAGTACGTTAATGCATGTAAATGATTTTATAGTCATGAAATGCAATGCTAGATCTTTTGCTTTTGTTTTGATGTTAATAAGGATTAGGAGTTGAAATTGAGATCTAAGCATTATTTTGTGCATGTGGTGTATTGTATAAGTTGTCCTAAGTCTATTGAGTGTGGTTTATGAGTTAGTGGTAGCTTTTGGCACCTTATATGTTGGGTTTGGACACTCTTATATTGTGCAAAGTGTAAAATGTTGAGAAAATATATTTAAATGTCCAACTTCCTTGTGTAAAATTATTTAGGAGTAAAAAACTTATGTCATTAACTAAATTATGAATAAAGCTTTCTGTAGACACCTAATTCACCTCAATTAGGTATCAGACAGAGATATAAGGTGTATTGGCAGTTCTCCCCAACTGCTATCAAATGACTGCAATAGGAACTATTAAACTGTGCAATGCTAAGGAATTATCCTATAGAGATTTGCCTAAACAAATCATTAACATATATTTTCATAAATTATTTAAAACAAAGGGATCCTAAATATTTAAAATATTTCAAGAGCTCACTTTATTCAATTAAACCTGTGTGGAAGCATGATTAAGAAAACACATCTCAAAATGGGAGAAAAACTTCTCCCCTTATTTTCTCTCTGTGCCTTACTCCATATAATATATATATTCGCTAACATAATACTTGACCACTCAAACTCTTCTATAACTAGCAGCAGGAGGCCAAGATTTAAATCACATTTATCGTAATAATTATCAATTAGTCATCATACTTTATATATCATCTATTCATCAATAGCTCATCACATGCATGAATTTTCTTTTTTATTCATATATGATTAATATCAACTACTCATTCTTGGACATCAAAACAAAAAGGGAGACCATAACAATAATATTCCAATTCTCAAATAATGCATGTAATAACTATTTTCACTTGCACAAATATTTTGGCCCACTTCTATAAACATATGCACCAAATCACATTCTTAAGGGCCCAAAATATATTTTCACCTAACACAAAACCCATAGTATAAGTGAATCAACAATATATTATCCTAATTAGCAATATTATAAACTAAATACACATATTAAAATAAAAAGAGAAAGGCTTACAGAAGTGATTATTATCACTTGGCTTAATACTCCTTTCTTCTAATCTTTCTAGATGAGCTAGTTCTTGTAATATGTTAAAATAGAGGGTGAGTACAATCACTCAGTAACCAAGGTACATCTAAGTTATATAAATGTATAATAATTAATTATAAATGCAAGTGGCTAATAAATTCATCAAGATGACCATATAAACAATCATACCAAGATCATGCTAATCACATTAACATCTAACTCATGTGAATAATCTTAAGAATAAAGTCAAGTACAAAATTGGTACGATTGACTACAAGTATTGAATGTTCATACAAAATTAGCTCAATTGGCCACATATACATAGGTCACATATTTATCACATATTCTCATTTCCACAATTACAATCATAGTCTCAAACATAGTCATTAATCACTCAAATGGTATAATAATAATAAAATATATGATCAATCTCTTCCTTATATCTTCTGACATGAAATTTGTGGGCCAACAACCGGAAGGAATTATCCAAATGGTGAAACTACCCAAGGCCTTAATCATATCACAAGGGATTACCAGGCTAGGGTTATCTTACTCACTTATGAATACATTGTCCCCCAAATCATATATTATAAAGGTTTCATACCTAAGACTAGCTCTACCCAAAAATTCAGGTAGGCCAGTAGGGTTAAGTCCCTTAATAAGAACAACACTACAGTACCCTACAAGATAAATAGCGGCTATAACCCATAGGATTATTAGTTAATAGTCAAGTACCATATGAATTTTGCACAATTGCTAGTTCCTTCACTAAAGTGAACTCCTACCATATGATCATACTCATCAGAAAATACATTTCAATAACTCTCATATATATAATTCACAATTATCGCACGTGCTCATCAACTTTCTTGCTCAACAAGCATCAAGAATCATCATATTTCAACCATACCTCATGCATCAATTTTTATATTACCACATAAATTACATTAGCATCGTATACAAACTCAACATGCTTATATACAATTTATCACCATGTATAATTTATAATTTATAACCAAGAGTATGTATATCAATTTCATTACTCAAATCATGCCACAATTAACTTTGTCACAAATTATAGGATCTCAACAAAGCCACATATGTATTACCAAAAATAATTTCAACACACACACACACACACACAAACACTAATTTGTTTCACAAACATAAATAATTAATTAATACACAAATACATATAATAAATTTCACTCAGTTATCTCAATTTTTGAGAGGTTAAAAGTTATCCCTCAAGTTACAACATTTTCAAAGCTTTTCAAAGTTTGATTGGTACCAAATAACAATTAATCTACATTTAAATCATATCACAATGTATCAATAATATTATTAACACAATTTTCACTCATATTCTAACACTTAGATATTTATTTTATTTTTTAAGACCTTAGTCTTAGCCTCTTAAATTCTAAAATTAATTTTATATATTTGAACCTATTTATTTAGTTCAATAACTTCCTTCATAATAATTTTATTGAAATTTAGCTAAAATCATCATTCAAACAATTCTCTAATATCAAAATTTTCCTTCTATTCTAAAAATTTGCATCTAAAAATATTCAAAAATTGTAAACTTAATCTCAAGCCTAGAATTATTATTCTATGGCCATAATAATTTATTTTTTATCCTAAATAATTATCTAAATATCAACAAATCAATTTATATTTTCAGATTTAATCAAAAATCTACTCTTAGAGATTTAGGGTTTAACCCAAAAACCTCAAATTCAAATTCCATTAACAAAATAATACTCTAAAATATTTATTATATTACCAATAACTTTAACAATCATATTTATTCATAAAAAATTCATCCTTCATTCAAATCCTAAATTTTGCATAATCTAAAATCTAAAACCAAACAAAAAAATATAACTAAAAAAAATATTCAGAACACTTATATAATTTTATAATAATTTAAAAAATCCAAGCTCTATCTTTTAACCAGCTCCAATCACCGACGGATGAACGCTGCGCGCACATGCAGAATGACCAGAAGGGAAAGGGAATTGAAAAGGCAAGAGGCGTGTGGTTGGTTTTTTTTTTTTTTTTTTTTCAAAAAGTGTAGGTCCCATGGACAAATTTTGTTTTCTTTCAATTCCTTAAATCACACATGCGCGAGCGCGGATTTTGCAAATCCGGTCCCTCCTTATTTTCTTTTTTTAATAATAATAATAATAATAATAATAATAATATTTACACATTAACACACACAAGTGGAAATTCCATTTCCTCCACCCCTTTTCTTGTTGTTTTTTTATATATCTCTTCTCTTTTTTTTTAATATTATTATTATTTCTTTTTTCAAAAAATCATAACTTAGTATTTTATCCAAATTAAATTCAAATAATAATCCCCTAACTAAAATTATTTATCTCTAAATATTACTCCAAAATTATTCATTTGCTCTTGATTAGCTGATTAATCTTGAGTTAAATTTTAGAATGTTATAACTCATGAAGCCCCTGATAAATCTCCTATTAGCATCTCGCAAGATATCTCCACAAGTTGCAGTATTCATTAGGCCAGAAAAAGAACCATCTACATTAACATTTGTCTAACCCATTTAAGGAGGCAACCAACTTGCAGAGTATCTCGCTATAGCAACAATCTAAACATGAACCTTAGAGACAACAACATCAAGATGAACAAATTTATTTTCAAATACAAAAGCATTCTTCCTCTGCTACAAACTCAAACAAATTACAATAAATAGAGCATTATAGTTGGTACGCTGGGCGTTGGCCTTCTGTGAAATATTCTGCATCACCCAGCTATGCAAGGTAGAATTTACAAATTAAATTGATTCCAAATTGCCGAATGAATGAGCTTATACCACATTTTTCTCTTTGAGAATAGTCTCTTAGAACATGGAGAACATCTCCAGGGTACGCATTGCATAGTGGACAATTATCAACATGGCTAAAACCACATTTCTTTCGCGAGGAATTCGTGAGAAGATCATTTCTATATGCTAGCCAAAGGAAAGACTGATAATATTAAGGAGCATTCACATTCAAAATCTTGTCTCAGCTACTTCCCAAGTGATAAGCATTCGAGGAGAGCATACTATAAGCAGACTTAATAGAGAATAATTTGTTTTTCTCCCCGTACAGTGGACCTCAGTACCACCTCGAATCTACTCCAAACCAGCCTAAACCTTTTCCCAAGTAGATTTAATACCTGACTAAATATTGGATCCTGGTCTTTTAGCATCAATCTTCGGAATTAGGTCTTCCCCACAATGATATATATTTCTCATAACTTTAACCCGTAGGTCATCATGACGTTTACAAAGATCCCAGCCAAGTTTCATAAGGAGAGCACTACTCTGGTTTTTTGGCATGTCAAAGGCCAAGACCTCCTTGCTTTTTAGGTTTTCAAACCTTATCCCATGCAACAAGGTGTATTTTCTTTCTCTCCCTTATACTACCCTACAACAAGTCATGATTGCACTATCAAGAGCCTCACAAGCACTCATCAGGAGCGAATTGGTTTGTATTACTTGACAAGGTATAACAGAAGTAACCAAAGACATAAGAGTATTTCTCCTAGCAAAAGATAATGAACTAGGTCGCCATCTAGCCAATTGAGTCTTGATTTTATCTACTGTGTCTTGGAATGTATCTTTGCTCACTCTCTTGTCAATAATAGGCATTCTAAGGTATTTTCCAAAATCCATAGTTCTAGAAAAACCAAAACAAGAGCTAATTTCTGTGCACCTGTTGCGGTTTATATTGTCAGAGAAGAACATGCGAGTTTTAAAGAATTGACCTTGAGGCCAGAAACTTTGCAAAATTTCTCTAGGCAAGACATAACCATCTCAACTTGTTGAATACTTGCCTCAGGAAATAGAATAATATCATTCGCAAAAAAACAAATGAGAGATAGGAGGCCCATTCTTATTGAGCCTAATAGGTTTCTATACTCCAAAATTAACCTAAGATTGTATCGAATGAGCTAGTTTTTCCATCAAATGACAAAAAGATAGGGGGACATAGATAGCGAAATGAAACAATTATCCTTACCCCCATTCCATAAGAGTTGCATACTGGCAGACGAGATAGAAGAATAAATAATCTTTATCATCCTTGAAGGCAAAGTTAGCTCAAGAAGACAATATTTAACAAATTGCCAATTCACTTGGTCATATACTTTTTCAAGATCCATCTTAATTTCCTTGAAGTCTTTCTTACATTTCATGGTTCACTTTGAGTGTATAACCTCCTGAGCCACAATGATATTATTAGAGATGTATCTCCCAAGGATAACATTGCACTACTAGTTAGGAGAAATAATCTGTGGAAGAAATATTCTCATCCTTTTTAAAATAACTTTCAAAATAATTTCATAAATCACATTGCAAAGACTAATAGGTTTGAGATCCCTTACAGATTTAAGCGGATTCTTCTTGGGGATTAGCACAATTAGTATACTATTGATATCTTTTTAAGTACTGGGGGTGAGCAAAGATGAACTGCACGTACTCAATCACAGAATTGCCAATGTGATCCCTGGTGTTCGAGAGAAGCGTACATTGAAACCATCAGGCCGTAGAGATTTAAGAGGTCCCATATCAAACACAGCTTCTTTGATCTCTTGCTCTTGAACATCAGAAGCACACCAAGCTAACATAGAATCATCAATAGATGGGTACAAGATATCACAAGTAAAAGGCCCACGGTCAAAGTTCCCCTCTACAAGTAAAGATAAATAATTAGCAGTCATGTTTTTAAGAGGTTTATGATCATAGCACCAGTTACCGTCATCATCGTGTAAAGCTTCCACTCTACTGATCTTGTGTTTATGATTTGCATAAGAGTGGAAAACTGTGTGTTATGATCTCCTCGCATATGCCACTTCAATCTGGCTTTTTGAGCCCACAATAAAGAGTCTTGAATAAGAACATCTTCGAGTTCTTTCTAATTGCAACTCTAAGCTTTCGAAGAATTCAATATCCCAGCTTCTGGCAATCGCACGAGTTACACCATCGAATTGTCTAAGCGAAGTTTCTTCCTAACTTCAATAAGACCAAAACATTATGATTCCAGTTTTCACAAAATTTTGTAAAGTTCAGAATATTCTTCACCTATCCTTGCTTCATGTCCCAGTTGTCCTAAAACTCATTAAAACTATCATGCAGCACCCAAGATGCAACAAAGTGAAAAGGCCTGCCAACTTTGGTAGAACAATCCTCTGCACATTTCAGTAAGATTGGAGGATGGTTAGACTTAAAACTCGATAGGTGACTCATAATAGTATTCAGGAACATCTCCATCCATTTCTCATTTGCCAAAAAAAGGTTTAGTTGAGCTTCAAAACAGCGACGTTTCCAAGTGAAAGACGGACCCATAAAACATTCCATAAATTTAGCCCCATTTACTATATCAAAGGTCGACGGTATGCCATCCTCCAAAGACCCATCCGGATTCATGGAATTAGATTGCTTTTCATCCAAGTCCATATCCATAGCCAAGCCTATTTCTATTTCTTGCAATTGTGACCGTGATTAATCAAGGTTATGCTAGTATCATCCTTAGTCAATAAATCCTTATGGCTTTGATGGCCTAAATCCTACTCTTCATGTTGTGGCTGAATCTCGCTGCCCCCATAATCCACTAGTAGCCTATCTAGGTGGTCCCTTTGTAGGAGAGCAACAGAGTTAGAGTTATTGATGGGCTTTAAAATTGAGTCCAACTCCATTCTCTTATTCGATGAAGACTTTCCTCCAACAAAATGACAATTCTCCTTTCCACGTGGCTTGATCCTTATATCCCCTTTCCTCTTTCTACCTACTAGGACCTATTCATTAGTCTTTCTTCTATTTACATACTTTCCAAGATTCCTTTTTCTCAAATCATGTCCTGTATCTTTAAAAATATCCTCCTTAACCATTTTTGCATTAGCCACGCGTGATCCTTGCTTGATATCACCCAACAACTTGATACTTTGCAAAACTCATGGATGAAATCCTTTATCATATCCCTGCATATCCGCTTGCTTTGATGTCTTACGGAAATCTTATTGAATTAAATTTCCAGGACCAATTTTCGTAATCTTTCTCTGTCATACCACCGTCGTGTCCTATGGTGGCAGTGCCATCTGCTTTTTTGACTGACCCACCGGAGACCCAACTTGCACACTAGATTCAAAAGAAGCACCATCTTGAACCTTATCAGAGCAGTTCGCTACTTGTAAGGGAAAATCCTTAAACCGATGACCATATTTTCTACAAGAGAAACAAACCTGATGAAGCCCTTCACAAATGATTATCTTATGCTCCTCGAAAGCATCAAAAGCTGATACAAGAGGCTGCTGAAGATCTATCTCAATGCAAACACGAGCAAAACTGTCCTTATCATATATTGACGTAGATAGATCAATTTCAAACTCTTTCCAATCATATTACTAATCCTTCATAATGCTCCCACACTGTAAAACTCGACTGGGAAATTCAAAATTGTAATCTACATTGATATCCTTTTTTGAGAATTCGCTTTCCAAGGATTGAAATTTGGTCTCCATCTTTGTACTAACAAGTAGTGGTCATCAATCATCCAAGGCTCTTCCTGGAACGCATAGTCCTTGTCCTCCTTATTCATAAAACAAATGATGTGATAGCCATTGCTAAGAGGTGTAACCTTTAGTGTTCCCGTTGATTTCCGCGCCTGAGTTATCTGTATCTCCAAACTCTTCTTTGATATAGGTGCTCCCAACAATCTAACAATGAGAGAGTTCATCCAAGGTTTACATCAACTCGAATACTCATCTACAGTAAATTGTAATTTTGGGATCTTGACAGTACCCTTCCTCTACCTCAACTGTTTCAGTTCATTATTTTTCTACCATATAGCATTCTTCTTAGTAAGGTAAGATTTCTAGCCTTGTACAAAGTCATCCTTCGTTTCATGTTTCATAAGAAATCCTCAGCCACTTACAGACAATAACTTATCTGTTTGAAAGAAGCAAACATAGGTCGTCATCTGCCCCTAACCTCCTCCTTCTCCTTTCCCTTATCTCAATTCCTCCTACGATCCAAACCACTAAAGAACAATAAATTTGGTATATTAAGATCAAGAACATCTCCACCTTTATCTCCTTCTCTTCCTTCACCCTTGTCACCGTCACGTTCCTCAGTCTTACTGTTGCTTGCCATTTCTTATTTAGATTCAACTACTTTACTTGTATACTCTCCCCTTATACATATAAGATATTTTTTAGAAGTCTTGGTTAATCTAAATATATAGAATATTGTGTAATTTTTATTATTGTTTTTACAACTATATCTCTACTTCATTTATGACTCTTTTTTAAAAAATAATTATTGAAATTTTAATTATCACTACCTATATAGGATATTTAATGAAGGTAAAATTAAAAAGATGTAATATGTTTTTTAAAAAATTAAAATTTTAACTAATATTTTTAAGAACTGTGAATTAGTTATCAATACCTTATATTTTAATCTAGAAGAGTATTAAACACGAGTCTAGTGTCAGAAGATTAAAAAAAAAACTAACCAATTTGGCAGCGTTCTTGATCAACTGAAATTTTTAAGAACCCTAGTCGAAAAACTCAAGGCTCGCAAGCTTCCTTTGCTGCCTCCATTTCTTAGAATCCACCGCAAAAATCCTTTCCCCAAAAAGATCCACCACGATCCTCTGATTCTGCTTCCGTTTTGATTACCATGTTTTCAAAATGTGCTCCACGTTTCGTGAGTCAACCGTGAATGCCTTGGACCAGGTGCCTCTCCATTTCTTTTAGGTTGCCCTATTTTTTTAAGTTTTTTTTAATGTTTTTTCTATTAGGCTTTCAGGTAATATTTAGATTGATGGATTTAAATTTATATTTTATATTTTATATTTTATATTTAAAATTGATGTATTCAAAATTCTTTATTTAAATAGTTTAAAAAAATTTTAAATAGAAAAATAAATGAATTAAAATAGGGCAATGGCACTAAGGGCCCTTAAAAAAAGCAAGAATTTTGTAGACAATACCTAATAAAATCTGAAATTATTCTGAGGGTTTAAAGGCCTCATTTGCAATTATATTTTTTGGTGAAATGATCAATTTGTCCCTCCTATAACCAGCTGCTAAACAATAACTTTCTTCTTCTTCCTCCTTCTTCCTTGTCACTCTTCCTCTTTCAATACTAATGTTATCACATACAAAAATGCGGTGCGGACGGCACACGAATGGAAGTTCTGGCCTTCAGGGTGGGAACTGAATGAAATGAGAGTCGCCACCAAAAATTTAAAAAAAATCTTGAAAAACCAATTAAAGAAGACTAAGGATGGTCTGTGAAAATAAAAATAATTTTTTTAATTATTTTTTTATTCATGTATTTGATATAAAAATGTTAAGAACTAAGTGAGAAATATTTATTTATTTATGAGAGAGAACTTGACTCAGAATCAGACTTTGAGGCCTACGTATGCGATAAGGATCAAAGTTCACGTAGTTTAGGCTTCAAAATTGTTAGTGAAAATTTTTTTTGACAAAAAATTAAATAAAAATAATTCACCATTTTGTAAATAAAACAATTTTATGAAATTTGATATGTGCATTTTATATTGCAAAAAATAATTTAATTTTAATTATTTTCTCAATTTTGAAATTCTAAAATAAAGAAAAGAAAAAGGGTTTAAAATTATTATTTTATGTTTTATGATTGAGAATTTAACCATTATATCTGTAGAACCTTATTGGTTTATATAGTAATATAGTTGTTTTAAATATCTGTGGAGATTTTGAAATCTCACACGATAAAAGAATTTAGCAACTTAATTTATTTATTTATATTCTTATGTATATTTTTAAGTATTAATCATAATTTTTTAAGCATGTATGTATATATACACTTTTTTTAAAAAAATATCTTAATTATCATACCTGCAAAGCCTTATTGACTTATACAATAATATAATTATCCTAAATATCTATAAAAATTTTAAAATCTCACACAATAAAAGATTAAATAATATACACTTAAGTACATTTTTAATTTAATTGATTTAATATATATAATTTATATATATATATATATATATTTTAAAAACTTAATCGTTATATCTGTAGAGTCTTATTGACTCATATGATAATATGATTATCTTAGAAGCCTATGGAGATTCAAAAATATCACGTGATTAAAAGAAATAATCAGTAAATATGATTATAATTTAAATATATTAATTTGATAAATTAATTTTTTTAAATTGTGTATTATATCATTATTTATAAAAATTATTTATTTATTATAGAAATTCAGAATCACTACATATGTGAGAATTTTTTATCCCACACGATGATGTGATTAATTTAAGTCTCTATGAAGGTTCTTAAAATCTCACATGGGACTTAAATAAATTATTAATTTGGATTATAAAAAAAGTTAACTTTAATGATGGGACTTTAGAACTCATATTAACATATAAGTTTTACTTTCATATCTGTAAAACCTTATTGATTTACACAATACGAGATTATCTTAAATATTTGTAGGGATTCAAAGTCTTACACAATAAAAGAATTAAATAATATTCACTTTAAATATATTTTAATGCGTAATTATACAACGTATATTTTCAAATATATAAATCTTAATCATTATACCTGCGAAACCTTATTGACTCACAAGGTAGTACGACTATCCTAAAGGCCTACAGAGTTTCAAAAATCTCAACTGACCAAAAAATCTAATTAGACAATATAATTATAATTTAAATTTATTAATTTAATTAATTAATATAAAAAATGTTTATTATTTTATTTATAAAATTTATTTATTTACTACTATATAAATTAAGAATCGTGATATTTGTGAGGATTTATTATCCCACACAATAATGCACTAATTTAATTCTCTAAGAAGATTCTTAAAATCTCATGTGAAACTTAAATATTTTATTAATTTAAATTATAAAAAGAGAATTAATTTTAATGGTGGGCCATTAGAATCCATTTTTAATATATACAAGTTGAATCTTCATACCTACAAAATCTTATTGATTTACATGGTAGATGATCATTTCAAGCACCTATGGATATTTTAAATTTCTCTTGCGATATTGATTATTTAAGAATATCCCTCTTTTACTGTCTATCATCCAAAAATTATTGTATTTCACTCTACAAATGAACTTTAAGCATGATAATTTAAAGTTTTATACATCAAATTGCACATGTAGAGAAATATGAACATAAAAATTTAGCTCAAGAATGCCTTTGTACAAGAAGAGAAAAATTCACCAATTAAGTTATAAAAATTGACATGCAGTTTGTTGATGAACTCTTAAAAACCAATGTAATTAAATAGGTAAATAAGATCTAAAAATATTAAGAATTTTATATCTCAAACAACAATTAGAGAGTGTCATGGCTACAAAATTTTGGACTAAAGTCATCTCTGTATCAACATATAAAAAAAATTATGAATTAAGCTGTAACGAACTAATAGAGGAAAACTAAAAGTCAGCATATTTGACCGTGTAAATGGGCTCCAAAAATTATGAAAATTTCAGGGATTAAACTAAATAGGAAAAGGAAAATCTGTGCAAAATATCAAGTAAGTATCACGCAAATGCAAATAAAAAAAATTAACAAAACAGGCTATATTTCAGTCGTAAAATTAAAGTGAAGAATCTTAAATAGCACTTGATATTAATGTACATCAACACATTTTCAAACTTTTCATGTTGACGTAAGATCTTAGGGTGATACATAAAGAGAGGCATATATTCAATCCTAAATTTTCAGTGAATAAAAGAAAGGGAGAGCAATACAAGTTGGCTTACCGGGCATTATTAAAATATTGTGTTCAAACATCGCACTAAGAGGAAAACCACACCTTTAAGCTCTCCTACAGTAAATGCTTCAAAGAATATTAGTTCCATGTACCTACTGCGCCGTTTTTCCCTGAATCCTGAGCTACCCTTTTGCTTTTGATCCTCTCTAGCTCCAAACTCTTCTCAGTTCTCTCTCTCGTTCTTTCTCGCGTCTGTTCCTTTTTCAGCTGCTCCTCCTCCCTCACTCCCCGTCACTCTCCTTCCTCTTTTTGTGCTCTGTTTTTTTCTTCTTTCCGTTCGTCTTCGTTCATTCCCTGTTCCAGCTGCTCCTCCTCTCTCACTCTCCATCTCTCTCTCCTTCTCCAACTTCTGCTCCGTCTCTCTCTCGTTCCAGCCTCTAGAAGTCTCTGCTGCTGCCCCCACTCTCGATCTCTTCTGTCCTTCTTCACCATTTTCGTCTGGTCTGAGTGCTGTCCTCCTCGATCTCCTCTCCGTGTCCGTCTTCTTCCCTCTCTGTCGTTGCCTCTCTCTCCTTTCGGTCTCTCTTCTTTGTCCAACCTCTTCTCCATCTCGCTCTCGTTCCTTTCCCTCTTTTTCTTTTCGGTCCTCCCTTTTTCTTTTTCAAAGCAGAAGTAGGGAAGAGGTTCTTTTCTTGCGTGTGAGCAGAAAGTTTACGTGCTTCCCTTCTCGCTCTGCTCTGTTTGTCTGTGTTTCTGCTCTATCTTTTCTCGCTTTTCTTTCCTTCCTCTGCATTTCGTGTCTGGCTTTTGTTTTCTGCCTCTTCTCTTCATGCATGCGTTTCTTTTTTTCAGAGGTAAAGCTTCATGCGCGTGTCTGCGTTTCTGCTATGTCTGCTCTTTGCTTCTTCATACGTGAGTTTGCTGTGCTCTACTCTCCCAGGTGACTCTGCTCTCTCACTCGTTTTCTTCTTCCTCCTCCTGCTGCGCCGAACAAAAGCTTTTTGCTCTGTTCTTCTGTTCACGTGTGTGGTTCCTTCTGTGGTCTGTTGCTTCTGCTATGCATGGCCGAGACCCCTTTTAGGGGTGTGGTGAAACGCTAATGATTCAGCGTTTCGCCTACCCCTTGTATTATTTTTTTAATGGTCTTTTTTTTTTAGAATTATATTAACAAATATATATATATACATATATTTTAAATGAAAAACAAGGTTCAATGAGAGAAAAATTAATTCTCAAAAGTTGACTGCTAATATTTTAAATGGTTGGAATAATTTAGAAGAGATTTTTCAAAGAATTAAGCAAGATTTTTTTGAAAATATAATCATAAAAAAATATTAAATTTTTTTCATATTTTTGTATTTTTATATTTTTTTTAATGAACTAAAAGAAATAAAATCCTAACAAACAAAAAATTATCTAAAATAAAATTAAACCCTATCAATTAAATTAAATTTTTTTGTTTTGAAAATATAATCCTAAAAAGGATTAAATTTTATTTTTATATTTTTATATATTTTTTTGGTTATTTATTATTATTTTTATTAAATTTAAAAAATTTATGAACAAAATACAATATTCATAGATGCAATAACCAGATTCATCTTCCTCCCCATCATACTTCTCTATTCCCTCTCTTCTTCCTCCTTCTTCCTTCTTTCTCTCATTTGAAACTTTTTCATTCAACAGGTATGAGTGGGCGATTCACTTTTATCCAAATGGCTATAGAGAAGACGATTAGGCATTCGCTCGATTACATTCATTTCAAGCCAACTAGCTTCTTGGAATGATCCGCTATAGTGTGGAAAGAATGGATCAAGCTACTACATCTGCCATTGCAAAAGAAACTTTTTTACTGCTCTTAGGCTTGTCTTTGAGCTTACTTTGTCCATTCATCTTGGTCAGAGTCTCAAAAGCTTTAGTTGATCTATTATCAGTTTTATTTTGTCAAAAAAGGACATAGAGGGAGTTTGAGTTATATCAATTTTATCCAGTCATAATATACATGTTCATATTCATTTAATGAAAATAAGTTATTATTTATGAACTTTTTGTTATTTCTGATACATATTTTTCTACAGCGGATATACATATTTTGGTATAAATTTTATTTAAGAAATTTATGTTGTTATTATGGAGTTTACATTGCAAACTTTGTAATTAACTTGTGCGGCTATTTATGTGTATCATATCAACAAACCTTGTGTTGTAAATATATGGACATTGTGTTATTAGCAAATGGATACTTTTGTGTTATATATGGACTTTTTGTTTTCCATAAACTTGAGAAACTTTTTCAAATGTTTAGTTTAATCACACAAATCATGTGAAATAAATAGATATTGTGTTGCTAATAAAAGGACCTTGTCATATTATATATACAGACTTTTTATTGTTCATAAATTTGAGAAGCTTTTTTGTTAAATCTAACTAATTGATAAACTGAACACGCATTGACTTTTAGTTTAGAATATATGAAGATTGTGTTATGCATAGTGATATTGGTGATACATTATTTGCCTAACTTGTATATTTTATTAACCTAACTTACTGATAAATTAGACATATATGGACTTTCATTGAGAATAAACATTGTATTAATGCATAGTGGATATTGTGTTATACATTATCTGCGTAACTTGTACATTTTGTTAAGCTCAGTCTACCGATAGCTAGACACGCATGGACTTTCATTTGAGAATATGTGAAGATTGTGTTGTATATTGTCTATCTAGCTTGTACATTTTGTTAAGCCTAGCCTATTAATAAACTAGACCTGCATGAACTTTTAGTTGAGAATATATGAATATTGTGTTGTACATTATTTGTTTAACTTATATATTTTGTTAAGCCTGTCCTATTGATAGATTAGACATGCATGGACTTTCATTTCAAGTATTTCACTAGCCAAGGCTCAATAGAAATGGCAAGTTAGGCAAATCATGCACAACACAACATCCATTATATACAAGACGATATCTACGAATGCTCAACAAAAAATCCATGCATTTTCAATATTAATAAGGACAATTACATCAGATAAAAATTTCATGTTGGTACTAGCCTAGGTGCTAAAACAAGTACCCCATAAAATTTAACATGATATTTCAAGTCTAATATATATAAAATGTTAGCTACTATATCCAAAATATCTAATAGTTACTTCTCTATATACAAATAAAAAATATTTGTTATTTCTAATTACCTAAAAAATATTACTTGGGAATACTTCCATATACACAATTATAGTTGCCTATGTATATAAAAAAGGAATAATGTGACTACTTCTCATGTTGGTTAGAATTCATGCATGTTCTTGTGATTGTTTCAAATCCTACATCTTGAACATTATAAATTTTCTTTTTATTTTAATCTACAATGAA
>NW_026556578.1:0-34159 GCF_029017545.1 Prosopis cineraria
TCAAATCTAAGATAGACCATTAGTCATTAGATGTGCCACTTTTAAGGAAAGAGTAAGTTAGGATTTGATAGAGAACCAACCCATTGCAGTGTCTCCATCAAAAACCATCATTCTGCTAATAGTTCGAGGAGGGAAGGTCAAAAATTATCAACAATAGTATTAGGGAAAAAATGTCGAAGAGCACAAATATCCCTCCTTCCGAACTAGAATAAAAATCACAACCCTTAGCATGGGCATTAAAAGCAATGTATCTATTGGTCACATATTCAATTAAGGGTCCTTTTAAGGGAGCCCAATGATCCCACTAAAAGCTAGTGGTTTTACTATTGTTAATTTTCTTGCTCACCCTTTGAAGAAAAATGTCCCCAAACTTTAACAATGTGTTCCAATTATAGGAGGTAAACCTCTTTTTAAACAACCATTGGAATGATAACTTTCCCCACATTATATTTAGATCTCAAGCATTTGACCTAAAGGGTGTATCGACGTTTGAAAGAGGTCCTTCACACAATTTCATCAAAAAAGCCTGATTTTGGGTTTGCAACTTCTTTATACCTGGTCCCCCATTTTTTGCTTTCTCTAATGGTATTTCAATAAATAAGATGTATTTCTTTTGATCCTCCCTATTAGCCCAGAAAAAATTTTCACTATGTTTATCAATCTCCTTTAAAAAGCCGACATGGATATGCATGTTTGCATAATATAGGATAGGAGTGCTAAGATGACAGACATAACGAGCACTGTTCTACCAGCCATATTAGAAAAGATCTTTTCCAAGAAGAAAGCCTAGATTGAACTTTTTGAATAATAAGCATGAGCATACCTTTGGCGATTTAATTGTGACCAAGGAACTCTAAAGTATTTGAGACCCACTCCAAGGTGTTGATTGATATTAGAGGAAAGTTGCCTGCTGACTTTTTTAGAACAAGAGGGCTTAGGTTTCCCTAAATTCATTCTATGCCCCGAGACCATATAGAAATTTGACATAGCTTTCTTGATCAAAACAACTTCTTCAAAGGAAGCCTCAGAGAAAAGAATAAGGTTATCAGCAAAAAATAAGTGTGATATAGAAGGCCTAGATTCAAAGATTTCCAAAGGTTTCCATTACTTTTTCCTACGAAGATCCTGAATTAACTTATCCAATCTTTTCATGCAAAGGACAAAGATATAAGAGCTTAGAAGATCTCCTTGTTTTTTCCTTCTTGAAGGCTGGAACTCTTTAGACTCTTCCCCATTCCAAAGAACTTTAATAGAAGCCGTGATTATGCAAGTCATAATAATCTGAATGAAATGTGGTCCAAGTCTAAGACACTCCAAGGTATGAGAAATAAAATTCCAATCTAGGCGATCATATGCTTTTTCTATATCCACATTGATAGCCATGTAGCCTTTCTTTCTCTTCCTTGCTCTTGTAGAGTGTAAGGCTTTTTGGCAATAATGATGTTGTCACAACTCTGACGCCCCGTAATAAAGCTACACTGGCTTGGCTTAGTGAGGTAGTTAAAATGCTCTTTGAGATAGTAAGAATTTTTGTGACAATCTTAAGACGAACATCATAAAGAGAGATCGGTCTAAGCTCCTTTAAATAGGTAGGGGGCTCCACTTTGGGATCAAACATATATGTGTTTGGTTGATATCCCTTATTTTTTAGGATCAAATAAAAGCGCTGAATAAAAATTACACATTTTGCTGCCAATAATACCCCAGTGAAACTTATATAAGTGAACTAGAAGACCGTTAGATCTTAGAGCTTTAAGGGTACCCATGGAGAAAATAGCTTCTCTGATCTTCTCCTGTGTCACTTCTTTCTGAATATTTCCAAGGCAAAGTCAGAAAGCTTATGAAAGGACCTAGGCACACTATCTGGTTCCGTGCCGGCACTTCCTTAGTATAAAGATTTTGAAAAAACTCACAAGCCATCTTTTAGCACATTTTGATCAGACGCCCAATTTCCTTCATCATCCTTTAAGGCTTCAATTCTCCTCTTGCGTCTTTTGATAACAGTGGTAGCATGAAAAAATCGAGTATTTTTATCACCCCCTTTGAGCCACTTGCATTTCGATTTTTGATACCAAATTAGTTCTTCTTGCACAACAAGCTTATTGTACTTAGCCCAATATTTCGTTCAAGCTTTTGCAACCCATTCCTGTCATCTTCACTTCTGTATTTATCAATGCTTTCAATACGTTTCAACATGTTTTTTTTTTTTCTTTTTGGGAATACTACCAATAACTCGTTTATTCTAGTCAGTAGCTTCCCTAGAAAAAGTTTGAATCCCTTCAGGCCAGCTCTTATCCTTCCAAATGCACTTCACAAGATCTGTAAAGCTTTCTTCTAGAGTCCAGGCAAAATTGATTTCACGTAGGTGTATTTTGTTTTTTATCCTGGCATAAACAGCCGTGATCAAAATTTTTAAAATGCCTAGAACTTCATGAAAAGCTTATGCTTTAGCATGAGGAGAAAAAGAATATGCCAAGACAGATAATGGATGGAAGATAAAAGCAAAAAGAAAATATTTCTGTGTGTTTGGCGCATAAGAAAAAAAGATACAAAAGAAAGAGTAACTAATTCTATAGCGACAGTAAATAACATGAAAAGGATATGGACCTCTTATCTAGAGTGCTACAGTCACTGGGATGAATTTGGAAACATATTTTCTGTTTTGAATCTCTTTACTTTTAAAAAGAAAACTCTGGGGAGAAAACAATTAAACACGCATGCAAGCCTCTTTTTCTCTCTCCCTTTTCTTTTTTCTTTTTATTTTCTCTTATTATTCAAGTAGGAGAAGAACTATTTTCTTTCTTATTTTCTACTCTACTTTTGTCTTTCTATATTTTTCGATTCAATCAAATATATGTATAGGATAGATTATTTATATAATAAAATTTCAAGGTGCATAGTATATTTTTCTGCTACACATGGAAGTATATTCTAAAATAGCACAAGACACTAGTTGTATAGTTTTTAATATGAATGTGAGGTTTGAGATCTCCAACTGGATGGAGAATGGTTTCATTAAAAAGGTACAGTAAAAGGATGAATTTATTATGTGCTCAAATAAAATAGCATGGATGTATGATATAGGGGCTTTAGCCCTGGGTCATGAACAAAATTAAAATTAATCTTTTGGCAACATTATTTATCTGAATTTAATTACATATGTTTGTTCAAATTTAACTAAACATATTTGATGAATTTAAGCAGACACATGTTAAAAATTAACATGTTTGTTAATTTGAAAACGTGTAGGTATTAAAAAATAAGGACACATCTTCTGCAGGTTAACCATTTAACGTGACTCTCCAAAATCTATTACAATTTTTTCTCTAGTATTCTAGAACTGCTAAAATAACTTGAAAGTTAATGCATGATTTGTTATATTTGCCTTGTAATTTTTAGAATGAAAACAAGCACACTTTTTTAAAAAAGATATACTTTCTGTATTGAACCTAATATTCTCTTTCTGTGTTGATAATTTTTTAACAGCAATATCACTGGAACAAATTTATTATATATAATACACTGATACCTCCCACTGTAGACGAGTGAGTGAGTAGCCTGTTCCCATTAGAGGTGGTCCTCCTCCATCGCTTGAGGGCAGATTTGAGAACTGAACACACACACACACACTCGTGCGCGAAAGGCCAACAAATATGTATTATTCTGAGTCTGATCAGTGTATGCTGTTTCTATTGCATTTACCTGTGACTATTAATTGTTCCTGAATATGATAGTGGGCACTGTGAGTGTGAATCCAAAATAATACTTGTACTTTTTTTAATCGACCAGCCGAAAGACACTATACTTGGAACTAATGTTTCTAGCCAGTGTACTATAGGGGCGTTACTCTTTTCTAATTTCATGTTGCTTTCTTAATCTGTTCCACCATATGAATATTTACAATTACATTTCCGTTTCATGTTTTCAGCTTCTAAAAGTTTTGGTTAATCGCAAGGGATCAGGACATCAGGTTGAAGGGAGCCAGACTCTTGTACTAAGAATCCGCAAGTGTAGATATATTTATACCTAATTTTTAGTGTTTTCATCAATGCTTAGCACTTGGATTGAGCCCAAAGGTACCTATGGTTCACTGGCGAGTATGAGAGGCACAGACAGAGTTCAATAAATATTTCTCAGAAAGTTTGCTGAGAATCTGCAAGTAGCAGTTTGTGGAAGAAGATACGCAATATACTAAGGCACTTCTTTTGTTAAAGAACTCGAAGACGTTTTAAATGTATTGTATCGCACGCTTTGCGTCTTTCTGGTTACTATCAATGCTTATTGCTAAATCTTATGGGGGGTATGCCATCGCCCTTTCGTCTTCCTCTACGTTTTATTTCATGGTGTAGTTTCTCGGTTGATCTTCGGAGTTTTATGATCTCGGACATGTTCCTAGGGAAATTATTGTCGAGTGTTGCGACGTTACGCTTGCCTCTGCAGATTCACTTCCTGGGATGGAAAGGAATACACAACTATATATTCATCATACGCGTGCTGCACTTGGACCTTGCTAATGATTTGCTATGGTTATCCACAATGGTGTTACTGTTGATGTTTGTGAGTACTGAGTACATTCTTTGGCAGAAATACAGGACAGCCCCATCGCAAGTGACACCCAATACACACGCAGGCAAAACAGCTGTCATTATGCCGTTTAGGAAGACTCTGTTCTTTTAAATAAACCGGTGACCTTCGTATGTAAATAATTCCATACGATCTTCCTAACTTGTTTAATTACTCTCTCCTGTCCTTGTCCTGTGTACAGACCACAGAATCATTTTACCTAATTCACGAAAATTTAGAAAAGAAGTTAAGTTGGTTGTTTACAATTAATTTGTAAGAAAATCGTGATAATTTTTGAGCTACCGCTGCAATTAATTCACTATATTTTTACTCTTTTCCACTGACTAGAGAAAATGGAACAGTAATTAAGGATATTATGAAATAAAATGCTATTTAATATAGTGAATACAAGTGTATTGGGCCTTATATTAACTATCAAGGACCGAGGGCAGATATGTATATGAAAATATTAATAAACTGATTTCTCATAATCTCAATAGTTGACCCTTATCCTCCCTTAAAAAAAAAAAAAAGGTCGACACTTTAAAAAAGATACATTACCTTCACAATGTTGACTGGGTTTGAAAGACTCGATTCCTGTCACGTAAGAGACTGAATGTTAATGCCCATTCACATCGTGTTTGACCTGGAAGGGTACGGACAACCGTGTCGGTGTGTTACTTTTTTTTTTTTTTTGGCACCAAGTGTGTTACTTTTATTTGAATAAGACAGGAAACACTTTCATTCGGAGAGAAATAAAAAGCAAAACCAGTACACAGCCAATTAAGGAAAATGTTACTGCTAGTAGTCGTAATTACCCAAAAGAAAAAAAAAACGGATAAATATATTAATGTAATCGTCATAATACCTAATGGTAAATCAAGACACATAGGAATAGAGTGCTAAGTCCAATGTAAGTCTGGCATCGGCTAGGCCCATTAGAAGGCCCAGAATGACACTCAATGTAAGCGTGGACCGAAGTTTAGTTTGCAAACCCCACCTACGTAAATATGGAATCGATGTCGATTGGGCCGATGGAAGCCATATCCAGGCCCATGAAGAGCACATTACCTTCGGTTAAAAAAAATGGTTTTTTGGGGTTAGCCAAAAAAAAAAAAGGAATGTCTTTTGGGGCTTAAATGAAAAATAATAAAAACGACATTTTTTTCGTATTAAAGAATGAATATACAATATATATATTTTTTTAACTTTCAGTCCAAAAAAACATGGGGCCAGAAAATCGTCACATTTTCACTGAGTTAAAACGATTCTTTCCCAACCACCGGGTTAAAAAGATGGCCATTGAGCTAATAGTGATTGAGTAAAAGAAATGCAACTTTTCTTACACGGGAGAAATACGGCTACAAGATGTTTAAATATGACGTAGTAATAAAAATAAGTGCTAGATAATTTTGTATGAAAATGATATGTCTTAATAAACTAACAGTGATATCAGTATAATTCATGTATTCCGATGACAATGTTAAGCATTATTTATTTTTTTTTAGTTACTTAAGATATTTCTACAACCGGCATGGTGACCGCCATATGATTAATCTCTCAAAAAATTTGAATGTCATTTAAGGATTGTTTTCTCTCAAAAAATGAATCTTAAAATAATGTTTAAGAGGCCCAAACTACTAACAATAATATGTTAAACATTATTATGGCTTATAAGGCTTCAAAATCATTTTTTTAAAAAAACCATTTGATATAATAAAAAATAACGCAGGTGTTTGATATTTTATTATTTTTGTAATTAAATGTTATACTTTTTTATGACATACATGCATCTAATAAGGGAAAAATGATAGTGCTTATAATTTAATAAATTATAATTTTATTTTAAAACACATAATTGTAGATGCAGGAATTGAGGAGAGAGAGATACGCTTGATTTGTTTGGTTCAGAATAAATAACATTGAAATTGTCAGAAATACATTTGTCATAAATTTAATATAATTTTTTGTTATATTCTTTTTTTATTGTAGGAGAATTTATGGTCATTTTTAAATTGAATATGAGAGTTGCTTGATTTGAATATCTCCATTCCACTCAAAGAATAATTTGTGTACATATTTACTCTTTTTTTTTTTCCTTCTCTTACTAATGTCTTAAATTTTTAATGCAGCAGTTGATATAAATTTTTGACAAGAAAAATACATATATAAAAGACAAATTCTTAAATAAAGTAGGCGCATCACATTATTTATAATTTATCACATTTCAAGTCATTTAAATAAAATTTTATGTAATATTATTTTAATTAATTTTATTCTGATAACAGAATGAATATTTACTTTCTCACATTTTCTATAGAGTATCATCAATGTTAAAGTTAATTTATATTTAATATCACTTGAATATCGTGTTTTATTATACAAGCAATAAATAAAATGACACACCTCATTTATTTAAAAAAATTTTATACAAGAAATTGCAAAAGTTGTAAGAAATTAGTGTAATAACGAGTAGATGTGCAAATTTGGGTGGGCTAGGAGAGTCCAGGCTCAACTCAAACAGGCCCAAATCCAAATATATTTAATTTTAAAGTCTAAATAATCAAGTTCAGCTCGAATTTTTTTGAATTTTGAGTGGCTCGAATATTTGAATTTTATATTTAAAATTATTTTTATTAAATTTTGTTACTTTAAAATTAATTATTTTATTTTATAAAAAATATAAATATGTATTTTTTGGATATTCAAATGATGTATATGACCCAAACACATGGTATTTTAGTGTAAAATAACGTAAAAATGTTAGAGTTAATTAATATTTATTATATATTATATTTTTTTAAAATGTTATATTTTTTATTTGGGTATTTGAAGAAGCTCTTACTCTATGGGCCTTAGCCCAAACATAAAAAAAGTCATATTTTTCTTAAGCTAGTCTTAAGTTTTTTCAAGCAAATTTAAGTTAGCTCGAATTACCAATTTTAATAATAAGTAATGACTAACCAGTGAAAAGGTGCATTGCAAATAAGATATTTTCTCTATTTAAAAATGTAAAATATTTTTATCCAAATTTCACTCTTAATAAAAGCAGGTATTTATCTTTCAACTAATTCAATTTTTTATATTTACTTTTATTTAATAGGGTATTTTATTTTAAAATAAATATAGAGTGATTCATTCATTAAGGATATTTTTTTTTAAAAAATAATGATTTCATTTTAAAAAATTAAAAATATTTTATATTTTTTAATATTTAATACTTTAAAAAATATTTTATATTTTTCACCGGAAGTAGTAGGATGCATGACCTCTACTAATATCTAGCAAATTAATTTATTTAATCACATGTGCTGGCGGTGAAGAACCTTTGTCAGAGAAAAAAAAAATGTCAAGGAAAAGAGCGGGCAGATCCTAAAGTCCTTATCTGTAGCTGTCGGACAAGCAAATCCAATTTAATAATCTATTTTACCTTATCTAGCGCAAGCTGTAAGAAATAATAATCGCCAAATGCATCTTATCTGTTGAACGTAAATCCGACGGTCATGGCTTGTTATTACAGTTCCCTGTTAGATATATTGATTTCAAAATCCAACGGCTCAGATACCTTTGACTGTGATGTAAGAAGGTGGGGACTGCCAATTTGCCATTTAGAAGCGACTCGAGTCTCGAGAGGTGGCTGGCATTTCCGCTCCCTGGTTTGGCGCTCTCATCCTCATCTCGCAGTTCGGTCTTGAAGTTCGCTCTTGCTGTCCTGGTTTGAGCTTTCGGGAAGTTCCCGGTGTCTGCTTTATCTCTGGTTGACATCTGATTTTGTGTCTGCAACTCTGCTAGGGTTTTACTTTAGCTGCGATCTCTCCTCTAGCCGCTTCTTTTCCAATCGCGGCGTTTGGATTTTCAGTGCTTCTTCTACTGATTTTCTTTTCTAGGAATCATTTTGAGTAATATTTGGAGATTGGAACAAGGGCTCTGAGCTTCCTTGGACGCGGCACATTTTTCAGTTAGCGACCGGTAATTGTCCTTCTGGGGATTGGGTTCGTTTAGATTTGAGTTCTGTGGTCTTTCTGATTTTCTACGGCTGGCTTATAATTCCTTCATTGCTGGAAATTGTTCTACTAGTTCTAAGTGGAAGAATTATATTTGGGACTTAAGGATCGCTGGAAAGGACTAGCGTTTATCTGAAAACCTAGTATTTCTTAATGTTCAGTTTCACTCCATATTAGATTACAATAATTTTGATGCCAACCGTCTGTTGTATAATTTTACGCCCAAACTTGAAGAGCCTGATGCTTGAAAATCACCTTAATTTCCTTTCCTCTTTTAGTAAGTGTTCATTATATTATTGCGGGGTTTCAAGATATTATTAATAATAATATACTAAAAATTAAATTTTCTTTTCCGGGAATTTCTCAACAGTCAAGTTATTTCACCCCCCTTAAGTTATTTCTGGGACAAGCAGTAGCGGTGTTCATATTTCCATGATTGGTATTGGACGTTAATCTGAAGGCGACAGTCCCTGTCTAATGGTATAGTGGTTGAAATCTTGTGCATGACGATGGCAAAGAGTAGTAGGTACTCTGAAGGTTATTGTGGCAATGCAGTAGCGCCAGCTGGTGAGTCAGAGGGGTCTGGTAGCTCAGGACAAATTGACACTGAAATAACTGTTTCAGAGGACTCAAGCGTTCCCACTAGGAAATGTATTAGTTTAAATTCAAGCCACCGTGACCCCTTTGGTGTTCCCATGCAAGTTCTCCCCTTGTCTAAATTATCACCATTTGAAAGAAAAGATTTGGTACGTAGGTTGAGATCAGAGCTTGAACAGATTCGTCTACTCCAGAAAAAAGGTGAACTACAAAGAACAAATACTATTACATTGTCATCCTCTAGTGATATTCTTAGCTGTAATAACGGACAAAATGGACCCAGAATAGTGAACAATAAAAAACCATCTGTGTCCAATTCTGTATCAGGGAAGAAATTGAATCCAGCTGGTAACAAGTCGCGGGCATGGAACCGAGCCTCTACTGGGAAGTTTGCGTCTGCAGCACAGACTTGTTCGCCAAACACTGCAAATGCTATGCTGATGAAACAGTGTGAGGCATTGTTGAAACGTTTGATGAATCATCAGTATGCTTGGGTTTTCAACACCCCTGTAGATGTTGTGAAGTTGAATCTTCCAGATTATTTCACCATAATTAAGCATCCTATGGATTTGGGAACAGTAAAAGGCAAGATAACATCGGGAGCTTACTCAAGTCCATTGGAATTTGTTGCCGATGTAAGGACTACATTTTCAAATGCAATGACTTATAATCCCCCTGGAAATGATGTCCATATCATGGCTGACACCCTTAGTAAATATTTTGAAGTGAGATGGAAAGCAATTGAGAAGAAACTACCTAGAACTGATCCTCTTCCATTGCCAGAAAAATCAGACACTCTTGGAGCAGTGGAAACTGCTAGACCAATGCCTCCATCGAAGAAGAGGAAAATCACTTCATTGCCACTGAGTTCAGATGTGAGGCCACCTGCTAAGCGGATTATGACAGATGAAGAGAAGAACAGCTTAGGCAGAGAATTGGAGTCTTTGCTGGGAGAATTGCCTGTACATATCATTGATTTCTTGAAAGAAAAAAGTTTGAACGGCAGAGATTGTGGAGAGGAAGAGATTGAGATTGATATTGATGATCTGAGTGATGATACTTTGTTTACACTACGGAAGCTTTTGGATGACTATTTGCAAGAGAAGCAAAAGGATATTTCTAAAGCTGAACCATGTGAAATAGAGGTATTCAACCTCCCACATGACTCTTTGGCCCAAAATAAAAATAAAAATAATAATAATAATAACAACCTCCCACATGACTCCTTAGAAATTGTTTGTATGGCACTTTGTCTGATCTCACTTACATTTATCTAAATCTATTGTTGCAGCTGTTAAATGATTCTGGACCTAGCAATTCGTCATTGCAGCCTTTCAAAGGTTATACAAAGTGTCCGAATGTGTGGGCAAGTGCGTGTACTCTAAATTGGCTTTTCATTTAATTATTTTCTTCTTGTAGGTAATGACCTAGCTGATGAGGACGTAGAAATTGGTGGCAATGAGCCCCCTGTATCAAGTTGTCCACCTGAGGGGAGTGAAAAGGATAGAACACATGGAATTAATCAACGTTTGAGTCCAGGAAGCTCCGGTGGTTAGTGACTATTGACGCTTCTGTGATGCTTTTTTGTGCTATATGATTATGATACTTTCTAATGCACGTGATGTGGCTAAAATGACTTTATATGTGATAGTACTTAATACCTATTTGATGTGGCTAATATGTAGGCATTTATAGGATACAGGTGGGACATAATGTGGGAAAAGAGACCTTTTTGAAATAAAATTTTCATGTACAATTTACTTTATGAATTTATTCTAAATATTAATATTAAACTATCCTATTGGTTTTGAGCTACTTAATATTATGCTCTTTTTTATCTTGCTCAGCATTTTGGTTTTATTTTGTTCTTTGATTAATGAGATTTTGTGTTTTCCCGCACTCTCTTGAGGTTTCACTGTGGATATTGAATCTTTGATATGTAATGATTTTTGGATGTTAGCCTTGATAATATCTGAATTTAAATTGCGATTGGGATTTGAATGTAAACATGTTTTCTCTATTAACTTCTTGAATTATGTCTCCGAATCCGTATATCTTAAAAAAAGTTATCAATAGGACTGTTTTTCAATTTATGTCTATGTTCAAGTAGCAGAGGGGGAGTTTGTTTTAGAGGAAAGTTAGAGATTTATTTTTAGTTCTGCGTTTCTTTAATTGTGTCAACAATCAGCTTTTGTTGAGGATTTAGCTCTGCAGGTTAAATTTCCAACTACTTAAATCTTAGCAAGGGGAAGTAGCCTTAATTCTTAGTTTGCTAGGACTTCTGTCATTAAAAGTTCTAGGGGAGGATGGCAATTAATAGATGTTCCTGAGCCAAGTATTTGTGTCTTTTTTTCCCCACTGATATGTGAAATGTGTTGAGCATTTCTAAAAATGATCTTTTTCATTTTCTTTTCAATTAGACAGTATGTAATAGATAAAATGTTGAAGAGATTGCAATTTTAAAGGATGGCTTATTGCTTCCGTCATTTTAACAAGATTTGTGGCTTTTATCTCTGTCTTCATTTTCCTTCCCCCCCCCCCCCAATTTAATATATCTTAGTAGGAAATGCATACAAAAGGAGGACTTAAATACATCCATGTTTAGCATTTTAGAACTAGTTTCGCACATAAACTTCCCTTGCTTGTTCGTTTTGCTGAGTTATAGTGTTATGGTATCTTGTGAAAATTAATCAGTGAAGATAATTGTTCCACAGTATTGTGTCTTCTATAAGGAATTGAGATATTTAACACATGGCATGAAAATGAAAGATGAAAATAAAATAGGGAGGCTTTTGGAACTTTAAGGAGGAGTGAGAGGTGGCATCCTTTTCGAGGACTCTGTCTGAGATGCGTTATGTGCATTGCTGTGCCATTTATGCCTTAATTTTAATGAAACTAGAGTAAAAAGAAAAAAAAAAGAAACTCAGAAGTTATCATACAGTTCAAGTTATATTAACCCTTGATATTAAACTCCGAATTCTTTTGAGGGAGTTTTGCAAACTTAGAAGCAATTTTTCCAATGCTTGAGCTAAAAAAGGCATGATTTGGAATTGGTTTTCCGGTGATAGTTTTTTACAATAAGCTTAAATGATATTAGTTGGATCAATAAGACAGTTAATTGAAAGCAAACTTATTGTAGGATTTATCTTGAACCATTTCTGATTCCGGAATGTTTTAAATCAAAAATTGGTACTCAATAGATTTGAATGATTACCTACACAATATTCTAAGATTAAATCAAAAAATAAAGGAGATATTCAGAATTGTACTAACTATAGAGGGATTAAACTCATGAGCCACACAATGAAATTGTGGGAGAAAGTAATTGAGCACAGGTTGAGATTGGAGACAAGTATTTCTGAGAATCAATTTGGTTTTATGCCAGGTAGATCAACTACAGAGGCGATTTATCTACTAAGGGGATTAATGGAAAAGTATCGTTGTAAAGATAAAGATCTACACATGGTTTTTATTGATTTGGAAAAAGCTTATGACCGTATATCAAGAGAAGTGCTTTGGAAAGCGTTGGAAAAAAAGGGAGTACGAATTGCTTATATTAAAGCCATACAAGATATGTATGAGGGGGTAAAAACTAGTATAAGAACGCCTAGTGGTCAAACAAAGGATTTTTCTATAAAGATTGGATTACATCAGGGATCATCTCTGAGTCCTTATTTGTTCAACTTGATTTTAAATGTTTTGACGGAACATATTCAAGAGGAAATCCCGAAATGTATGCTCTTCGCGGATGATATAGTTCTTATAGCAGAGACAAGAGAAGAGGTTAATTGCAAACTTGAGTTATGGAGGAGGACATTGGAGTCGAAAGGTTTTCGTCTGAGTAGAAGTAAGACGGAATATTTATATTGTAAATTTGGTAAAGGACTATTTGAAAATAATTTGGAAGTGAAATTGGGAGATCAAATTATACCTCAAGTGGAAAAGTTTAGATATTTGGGAGCCATTATTCAAAATGATGGCGAAATCAGTGGAGATATTTCACATAGAATTCAAGCTGGGTGGTTTAATTGGAGAAAAGCTAAAGGAGTTATTTGTGACCGTAAGGTGCCTAATAAACTTAAAGGAAAGTTTTATCGTACTGCTATCAGACCGGCAATGTTATATAGTAGTGAATGCTGGGCTCTAACGGGACAGCAAGAGCATAAAGTTGGAGTAGCAGAGATGAGAATGTTACGATAGATGTGCGGACATACACGTAAAGATAAAATTCGAAATGAGCACATACGTGAAAAAGTGAGGGTGGCACCTATTGTGGAAAAAATGGTAGAAAATCGGTTGAGATGGTTTGGGCATGTACAAAGAAGACCAAGGGAGGCACCAGTGAGAAGAGTGGAACATATAACTTTGAGTCCGATTAAGAGAGGTAGAGGAAGGCCTAAGAGAACACTCTTGGAAGTTGTTGAACGTGATCTCTTAATTAATAATATTTCTAAAAGCTTAATAAATGATAGAGCACAATGGCGTCTTGCAATCCATGTAGCCGACCCCACCTAGTGGGATAAAGGCTTGTTGTTGTTGTTGTATCTAATTATCCAATTTTTGGAGTTTGTCCAACACCCCTTAATATATGAAACAACAGTCAAGTGGTGTTTCTAATTTTACAATTGTGATTTCTATCTAATAAACATTTTTCATTTTCTTTATATTGTTAACTTTGATTCTGTATTTTTTAAAATGATGAGTATTGGTGTGTATTTATATATTTCAGTCTGAGTCCATGTTCTAATTGTACTCATCGAATGTGAAAAGTCTCAAGCATCTGTTCTGTAACACTTGTTCTAGAGGATAAATTTTGTAAGATCTGACAACACCACCTAAGAGGAAGGGTGGATTGGGTGTTTAGCAAATTTTCAACTTTTAAAAGATTTTTTACAACGCTGAGCTTGATTAACAATGGAAGCAAGAAGTTTGTTAAAATAAGTTTGGTTAAACTTCTAAGGAATCAATTGTAAAGGTTTCAACAAACAATAAATGAAATAGATTTAAATGTCCTTTTGAAGAATTGATTGAAGAGCTTTGACAAGAATGAATAGATACTCAAAACAAGGAAATTGGAAATACTTGTCAAAACAAAGTATTTTGAAATGCAAGGTGAAACAATGATAAATTCGAAGTGCATAAAATGGAGAGATAAGAGTAGAGAGATTGCACAAATCAATTTATTCTTGTTCAATCCATCCACTTGGTTTATATTTAGTCCTCAGAAACCCTATGAGATTTTCTTCACGAAATATTGCAAGTTTAAATTAGGTACTTGTGAATCATTACAATTCCTCACTTAAGGACAGCAAGCACTTGACAACTCTCTGAACTCAATTCAAGGGAACTCTTCCCTTAATTCTCTCAAGAATGATACAAGAGTGATTCCTAATAATTTCTCCCTTTAAGAGATGGTAGGAATGATTGAAGTTCACTTAGATAAACTTTCTCAAATAAGTATCGCAATTATGCCTTCAAACCAGAAATACCAGAGCTTTTTCAAAAATTTATGCAAAGATGATAGAGAACAATTAATGCATCATTGATTCATTACCTACTCACTTAAATGAGATTCTATTTATAGTGTGAGCATGATTATAGCCATTTGGGACCTCAACTAGCTGTTTAGAGATGTTGCCTAGCGTATGTAGAAGTAGAAATTGAGAAAAAAATACTTTATTTGCGAAACTCATTGAATACATATTAGAACACTAAAACATGCATGTTTTAGGTTCATCCTTGCATAGATGAGTAGTATAGAAAGGCTTTAGGAAAGCTTGGTCTAGTATACACATGGAGGCTCACTGAAAACTTGCATGTTTTAAGAAGGTAGAAACACAAGCTTCTTTGGAGTACTGAAATGTGTGGAGGCTATTAGGATCGCATGAGAAATACATGCAAGAAGTGAAAGACCTTTTGAACACTTTGAAAAACATATGATTGAGATTAAGATGAAATAAATTAGTTCAAGTATTCAAGGCTTAGACTTAGGCAAACTTGAGTGTAATGAGGCTGAGTAGGCTCAAGAACTCAAGTTGAACAGTTAGGCTAATACTCATGATGATGAGAACTTAAACTTTTGAGGATAAGAAGTTAAGAACCTTTGTTGATACTGTCATTCTTAAACTCACGTGTTTTAAGTGCTCAGAACCAAGCCCCTTTCTGGCACTCTAAAACTCACGAGCTTAACTTCTTAAGCTTGCGTGTTTGAATAAGGCAGAAACACCTTCTCTGGAGCTCTAAAACTTGTGTGTTTGATAATCACAAAATGAAAGGCATTTTGGAACTCTTAAACTCATAAGTATGTCTCTAAAACTTGGGAGTATGCCATGCAACACACAAAGAACAATCTAAGGTATTCACTCTGGAACACGTGTTTTGAATAGAACTCATGAGGATGAGGTGGTGAACATGAAATGTACTAGGATGTACAAGGATATTGTCCAAGTTTCAAAGCAATATGTATGAGAGCTTAAGACGTGTTTATCAAAATTTTTGTTACCATGTTATGAAAATGCAAGCTTTCTATTAAAACTAGTTTTTAACATAACAACTAAGAGAATAAAAAGAGTAAACTTATTTATATCAAGTCTTTTCTTGTTCTTACTCCTTTGCCCTCTTGGAATGGTGTTGACATTATTGATTATATAATTTGCACAAACAAAACCTTTTCTTGAGTTTTGTTATCATCAAAAAGTATTCAACAAATTTGGCTCTTCATGTTTTTCTCTATGGCCACTTTATGCTGTTGTTTAGTTGTATGAAGCCCGATTAAATTATTAAATGTATTTTTCCCTTATTTCTATTATCTGATTGTTGGTGGTGATATCTGGATGTCCAAATTCAGATACAGGCTCTAGTAGTTCCTCTGATAGTGAAGCTGATGATGCTAAAGCAAGTCAAGCGAACGCATCAGAGGTATGAGTGGGAAATGGAAGTTGTTTATCTCTTATTATTGAATGTCAGCATTTTGGCCCTCTAATTCCCAATGCTGTTTTCTTTTGGGTTCTCTTTGATGATTTTGTGGCAACTTTCACTGCAATTATTTATCTTTGTTCTTCTCCAGGTACCAGAAAATTTGGGGTCTGGACCTCAGTTGGATGAAAAGACCGGGGTTGTTGATACTCTGGAGAGACAACGTGAGTGATTGTTCTTGGCCTGGCCTGCTTGTTTGTCAACTATTTTTTGGTTAAACTATTACTGTTACCATGGAAAATGAATTATGATCAGCTTGCGTGGAGTGTCCAGTACACTCTAATTATTTGACCTTCCTGTGGTGTATGCTTTGTTTTTCTCTTGTGGTGAATTTTATAATTTGTCTTCTGGATTCCTGCTACTAGGCAACGATTCAAACTTAGCATAGACCTTATGGAAATGGCCTGTTGAATTGATGTTGTTTGAAGGCTCTTTCTTTTTTTGGTCAATTGTTTACTCTTCTTGATTACTACAAAGTAGAAGATTGTAGAAACATGTTCTGTTGCTATAGATTCTTGTTGAAACTTTTAGGTTCAAGTTTTGGACTTCTGTTAAATTTTTATTCTTATTTCTTAACGCTGATTGTTTCTTTTAAAATTCAATGTCCTGACTGAAAAATATGATGTCAATATTGTTGTATCAAATGTTAGAATGTAGATATATAAACTACACGCAAGAGAGGAATGGGCACTGTACTGTCAACATTATTGACAAAAAAAAAAGTTATAGAAGTTAGGATATAACTCATATATGAAGTTAAGAGCCACTTTCAACTCAAACTGAAGCTATTGAGTGAAGGAATGCGAGTGGTTTATGTTTACTCGCTACTACACTCTTCACATTAAATAAAGCCATCGAACAGTATTTTTGGGTGAATGATATATATATTAAGAGATTGTTGTTGATAGAGCACAATAACATCAAGGGATCCATGTAACTAGTCTCATTAAGTGGGATAGAGTTTGTTGTTGCTGCAAACTCTTTCACACTGGAGTCTATTGGGCCTGTGGTGTGGAAATAGGACACCCTCTACAAAGTTGGATCTTCTTCATCTGAAATTTCACCTCTTTGTCTTCATTCCAATTTATAGCCGTTGGATTGATTTGAATGGTTACTGTGTTCTTTTCCTCATAAATCAAGGGGATGCAACATCTATTTCCTTTTCAGTTTATGTGGATTACAAATCTATAAAAATTAGAATGGAGACAGAGGGGATTTCAAGTGGAGAGGATCTGAATTTCCCCATATGCTTTATACTGTCATTTCATAATAATTATGAAGAGAGGAGTAGGGCAAAGATTAATATCTTAGCCACTTGTTCATGAAGACTCGATACTTTTGCAAAGGTTGCTTCATTTCAAAAGCTTAAGTGTGTAAAAGCACAGGCTCGTAATCTTGTGCGTGAAACTTATTTTATTGAGAGAATTGAAGGTGACAAGGACCAAACAAGAAGCCTGTGCTTTGTTATGTTCTTATAAAGATGTTGTCTTTGGAAGCACTTGCAAAGCTAATAAGGTGGCATAGAAAAGACAAACGTCTTAGTTACTGCATCTGCATAATTATGACTCTGTTGTTGCATGGTTATAATTTGGGCTATGGCAGTAATGATTTACTATCACTAGCCTTGAGGCCCCTTGCCTATTGTTCTAAATAATTCTATTTGTATTTGCAAGCTGGCTCTATATTCTTTTACAATCAAGATTCTCGGCTATCACACTGGCTTGAATTATTGATCTCTATATATTACAGAATCGCTAAGTAGGTTGGATCAACTTGAAGATAATCCTCAGCAAAAGCAAAGTTCTTTCGACTCAGACTGCTGTCAAGACGGTAAAAGAATATATCCAAGTCCCGGCCATTTATGTTTATATCAAATGCCTACTAATTAGCTTTTGAAAATGTTGTAGGGGACAGCGGTCCAAATGAGAGACAGGTCTCTCCAGGAAAACTCTATCGAGCTGCTCTATTGAAGAATCGGTTTGCTGATACCATCTTGAAAGCCCGAGAAAAAACTCTGGCACAGGTACAATTCAAAATCTGGGCTCCTTAAACTGTTGAACTTATGGCTGATCGGAAAAAAAAAAAAAAAGTGCTAAACTACGCTGCATGTAATCTGGCTGACATCAGGGTGAGAAGGGGGATCCTGAGAAATTGCGCCAGGAAAGGGAAAAACTCGAGATGGAGCGTCAGAAAGGTGAATTGGATGTGATATTAATATGCTTTTTTTTTTTTTAAGGATTACTTCGCCAGTTTAGGCTGTTCGACTTCATATATTAACAAGCCTATCTCCTGACTTAACTTCGATTATCATGGGAGCAGAAAAGGCCCGATTACAAGCAGAAGCAAAGGCTGCTGAAGATGCTCGAAAACAGGCAGAGGCAGAAGCTGCTGCAGAAGCCAGAAGAAAGAGGGAGCTTGAGAGAGAAGCTGCACGCCAAGCATTGCTACAGGTAAATGATCAGCGGATGAGTTGCTGGTACATATGTCCATCCTTTATCTCTGGATTTTATTCTAGCATATATTGGCACCCCTGCAGATTGAGAAGACTGTTGAAATCAATGAGAATTCACGCTTTCTTGAAGACTTGGAAATGCTCAGAGCTGCGCCGGCTGAGCAATTACCTAGCTCGGTAGATGAGACTAGTCCTGATCACTCACAGGACGGCTTGGGTAGTTTCAAGTTTGCGGGCGGAAATCCCTTGGAACAACTAGGATTGTATATGAAAGTGGATGATGAAGACGACGAAGGAGAGCCTCCTAGCGTTCCAAATCCTGTAAATGATGTGGAAGAGGGAGAGATTGATTAAATTATGCTGAACTTGTAATCGTGAAAGAATGTAACAGCATGTTGTCCTAAGAAAGAATATTGGTAAACTAAACTTATCCTAGTCCCAGGCAACCTCTTGAACTATTTAGTTCTTATGATTAATCCATCACAAAAGGGACGAAGCATCTTTTCTTGTGGTAGCATTCAGCCTCTAGGAGACACGACACGATATCGAGTTTCAGCTTCTCAAGACTACGAAAGGGCCGGTGTGATCAGAAACGGGGGTACTTTTTGGCCCCTTCCCATCAGGATGGCAGCTTGCATTAGCTTACTTTTGTGATAGTGGCCTTAACATCTCTTCGTCTAGTCAAATCTGTACAAAATATAGTCCTTTAGATTTTCATGATTATGGACGACTGATAGTAGAAGTAGCTCCATGCATCGTTTCCTCGATATGCTGTGTGCCTGTATTTGTAACTTGTTTGTTGTATTATTGGTACAATTTTGATAGTTTCAGTTTCATTTTCTGAGCACTTGATAGTGGAGTAAGGGCCGACAGAAGGACTAAGATGATCTTTAAACTTAAAAGAGGCCCAGTGAGCTACGGAAGGCCATCAATGTCATTATCATTCAATATCTTGTTTCAAGTATTCGAACTGCGATTAATATCTTATGAGTGAGGATGCGTGATGTATTTATCGTAGTTCCTATTGATTTCTGAAGTACTCTACAAACATTTGAAAAATGAATCATGCAGATCATAATTGATTGATGGTATAAGTGGTAGGGTTATTACGTTATACAAAAATTTCAACTTTAAGATAATACGTTACCCACAAAATCCATCTCAATTTTTTAACATGATTCAATATAGAAACTTATGATGAAATTTCTGTAGCCATTTAAAAATTATGATTTCATTCTAATAATTAAATTTTATACTCTTATATTTCTATATTTTATTAATTATTTGTGATTTTAATATTAAGTTTTTTAAGTAGAATTAAAATTGTGATTTTTTTTATATACTTTGATTCTAAATACATGTAACTAATGCTAATCGGCATGTTGATGATATGATATTGATATTAATATTTTATTATGCGACAAATAAAAATTGAATAACTACGCTTTTTTAATAACATTGTATCATGTTAATCTGAATAATAAATTGAATAACTTTGCATGGTAAATGGCATTGTATGGAAGTTATAATTGTTTAAAAATGTCACCATGACACTCCTTTCATCTCCATATATAAGGTATTTTTAAAAATTTATTTTATCTTTAAATATAAAAAGTGTTATGATGTTTTTAAATAATTAAATAATTTTGCCTTTATCTTGAAAAATGAAGGAGACATTAATTATGTGTTATACCAACCATACGTGACATTATTAGAGACAAAATTGAAAAATCATTTTAATGTTATATTATTTCGACTAAATAACAAACGTTTATTGATGTGTACGATTTGATTAAAAATATCTTATATATAAAGACAAATGAAAGTAGTCTATAAGTAAATGGTATTGGTGTGGTAGTTATGATCGATTAAAAAATGGGTTAATGGTATTGGTATGGTGGAAATTTTTTTGGAAGCAATGTTATCTCAAAATTTTCTAAAATAATGTGATGTTTACTATTCCCTCCGTCAAAAAATATAAGACATTTTTTGAGGAGATGGATGTTTAAAAATGTAAGGTATTTTTAATCTTTTGATGTGTAATCATTACCTTTCCTCTAAAAGTACCCATATTAATAATGATTTTATATTTATTGTAAAGTATTTGATAAGGGTGAATATGAAAAGATAAGGTTAGTTTGAAAGTAGATAACTACTTTATTAAGGGGTGAAATTCGATTAAAAATGCCTTATATTTTTAAAAAGAGAGATTATTAAAGTCAAACTTTGATCGTAGAAAGTTTCACCTGGCTTTTTTCCCCCTTAATTTTCTCTTATTGATTAGGCATTAACCATTGCTTTGCTATGTCATTAATCTCTCCTTCCTCTTCATTCTTCTTTTTCTTCATCGTCTTCTTTAGCTCACGCTTTTTCCTTGCAGATCTTGGTTAGTCTCAATCACATTGCCCTCATAAGAAGCCCTGAAGATCTCCCTTTAAATTATCAGGATCGAGAAACACAATGCTTATGAGAAAACCAGGGTTAATGATCTTCTTCGATGAATCATATGCAGTTTTTAGCACTCCTCCTTGCACAAGCCAAGGAGTGGTTTCTCATGACTATAGAACTTCAAGTTTCAAATCAAGGACAAAACCCTAGCCACCTAATTTTAAATCTTAGAGGTGTTAACTATTCCTCATAGGAGGTCATCCATACCCAAATCTGGTTCCCACTGCACCACCATTGATTTCTAGGTTATTAATTCTTCAAGCTCTTCAATGATTTTTATGGGTTATGGGATAAATTGAGGAATGAGCTTTGTCAAACATGGCGATGGTTGATTTAAGGGAAAGAATAATTTTGATTTTGGGAATCTCGGTCGAAGATGACAAACATTGAGGTTAAACTTGTAAAAGAGTACTAATCAAATAGAAAACATGGACATTTGCGATGGTTTTGGATTTGTTTCAATTCATTTTATTCGATAATCCTAACTTGCAGTGGACAATGGGAACACACACATCTGCTGCATTAGGGGGACACGTTGCTCTAACATAATGATGTTCATGGATTGCTGAGAGGCCTTTTTTTGAAATATAAGAGGCAAGCTAGGCTTGGAAGAAGTTTAGCAAAATAAAACGGAGGTTAAATAAAACATTGATCCCCTAAGTACATAGCAAGACATTCATTAGGAACACAGGGTAGTAAAGTCGTCTCAAGTGGACTTGCTTGACCTATTTTAGCCATATAGTCTGTGCATTGAATAATCTCTCTGTGGGAATGTTGCAATGTGACTCCCTCATTTAGGAAGAGGAAATTCCTGATAAACTCTATGTCATCACGCAATGGGTGATCAAAGGCTTGGTCATAATTCAAAGTATGGATGGCTTCCTTGGAGTCTGAATATATTTTAATCTTTTTGGAGTTTAGTTAGTCGCAAACCTCCAGCCCTACTTTAATGGCTAATATTTCAGCATTTGTACTCTGACAAGGGCCAAGGTTTTTGTGAAAACCTATTACCCACTCGCCTTTGTTGTTCCTGATTACTCCCCCACAGGCAACGTGATGTTGATCTTTGACAAAACTATCGACATTAAGGCGAACATGGCTATTAGTGGGTGGAGTCCAGACGTCCTCCATGGACAAAGTGCTGAGGAAAACCTTGTGAATTAGTTAGTTGTTGATCACTTGTTCTGAACAATAAATCAATGCACTTGTGTATTATCTCATTTGCTTTGGGCCTTTGACCTTCAAACACAAACTTGCAACGAAGGTCCAAAGGCCCCAACAGACCAGACTGAAGACACACGTCTAGGGCCATGATTTAAAGACACCATATCCTGGAGAGTGTGTAGAGTTCCAATTGAGCCAGACCTACAAATCACCAATAAAAAAACTAGAAGTAAAGTTAGGTGATAATATCCCTCTCTAAATTTGTTTCGCTCATTCACAATCTCTCAATAAATGGATTAAACTTTCCTCATAATGACACTCGAAAGGGCCCTCAAAGTTATTTGTGAAACCTCTCAAGGCTCTGAGTGAGTTTGTAGCAACTCTTTCATGGGACACTTGCCACATAAAAAGTTTGATTTTTTCTAAAACCTACCATCTCCATATTCTCACCCAAAAGGGTTCCTATTATTAGCAGAAGGTTAAGTGAGATAATCATAGGCGTTGTTCATTGTAAATTGGCCATCTGTAGATGGTCTCTACCAATACTCATCAGTTCTAAATCTAGTGGGTGGTTTGATAATTTAACAACATTTATGACCCAAGAAGGCAAAAAATTATACCAAGGAGATATATTCCAAAGCCCATCATAAAGAAGCTGGTCATGCACTGTGGCTGCTTGGTTGAGGAGGTTAAGATTTTGTTCAACATAGCATATGAGTAGCTTGGGGAGAGGCATTCAGAGGTCAAGCTAGAAATGAGTGTTTTTGCCACTATTAATTTTCATTCCCGAGCTTGCAAGAATATATCTCAAACCTTACAAATAGATCTCTAAGTAAGCGAAGAGTTTCTTTTTTTCTTCACAGATTCTAGGTGGTGGGGGTTACAATTATATTTAGCCTTTAAGCAGCAAACCCATAAAGTGTTAGGCTTTGTGATAAGATCCAACAAAGCTTGAGAATGAAAGCTTTGTTTTGATTACTTAGAGATCTAATACCAAGACCACCATCTTTTTTCTTATTGATCACTGTATCCCATGCTACCATATGACTACATTTAGCATCTTCATTTTGAGACCAAAGGAAGCTTCTGCTGATTTGTTCAATTCTAGCTAGTGTACCTCTAGGCAATAGAACAAATTGCATCTGGTAACTGGGCATAGCAGATAGAACTGCTTTGATGAGAATAGACAACCCTGTTATGCTTAGGTATTTGCTTTTCTAACTAGATAGGCAGTTGCTAACTTTTGATCTAAGGGGTTGAAGGTGGCTTTAGTGACTTTTTTGTGGATGATGGGGACACTAAGGTACTTTCCCAAGTTCATGCAAGTCCAATCCTTAAGGATTGACTGAGTTGTAGGGCATGATTAAAACCGACATTACGAGAAGCAAAGACTTTAGATTTATCCAGATTTACTCTATGACAAGAAGCAAGGCAAATTTGTAACAGACCTGATTTTTACCATAATTTTTTTTTACAAAAGAAAACCTCCCCCCTTTATTTTTATAAATAAATATTTTTTAAAAAATGTGCCTGTCCAAACAAAGTGATATCAAGATTAACAATTACCACTGGGTTTAGCGCAGATGAGGCCCAATAAATGATTTACAGCAAGTCCAGGGTTTGATAATAATTTATAGATATAATCAACTATGCTAAACACACATTTTTCTTATACCATTAATATGTACAATCCAAAATAAATAGGCTTGGCCTAATAGAAAACCATAGTCTAGATTGACATGTTTAAAAGTTATCCAGCTCAAACAAAAAGATTGAGTAGTTATAATCGAATAACCTATAACAATTATCTAAAATAAAATTTATAAGGGTCCTTAGGTCATGGTAACTATAATTACAAAATAAATAAAAAACTACATGCCAAGTCGAGAGAAGGGAGCCTAAGCTCACTTCTTCAGTACCTTCCCTATAACTTCACTTAACTACTCACCTAAAAATGATAACAAGTAACATGTAAGATTAAAAATCCTAATAACAGTTGGTTATTCTAATATATACCAACATATTTCTTGAAATCAGTTCACAAACATATCTATAGATATACACATGCATTTCATAATCAATACACAAAACAAGAAATGCAATATTCATAATTTTATAATAATTTCTCAATCAATGTCAAACTAAAACAATAATGGTACATTTTCCAACCTCACCCTTATGGCTCCCAACTCCCTATTACCGCTAGCTGGAGCCTAAATTGAGGTTATACCCGGTTAAAGGTACATTGCCATTAGAATAGGACTCCATTTCTTAAAAAAGGGGTGCCTATCATCTCAAAATGTCAAAGACATTGGGAACTACAAGAAAAAGCCCAACCACTATGCGCGTAGTAAAGGCAAACCACGCGATATAATATTCAATCATCAATCCCAAACAAACAATCATATTACTAGCCATCTTTATTACCTCTTTTGCATCACATAAAACAAATGTCACATTTTACAATAAAATCACACAAGTATTAATATATATGTAGACAATACTAAAAACCAGTATCTCAATATATGAAAGAATATTCCAATGTTACCTCTTCTTCAAGCTATAACTAACTCAGACTTGTAAGGAACTTCTTAACCATGATAATAATTAATCTACGACATTGAATAATATAAATACCATTAGAGATAATATATATATATTGTAATTTATCAATTAAATATAAAATTCAACTAAACTTCTCAATTTACAATCATATCCTTCCAATCTAAATCCCTCTGATAAAAACCCAAAATTAAATTAAATTAACTTATTTAAATCCTAAAAGCATAATTTAATAATATAGAGATATCTTATACATCAAAAATCACAAATTTTATAGGGAAAAACTTAATTTTAAACTCTTAAATCAGTTAATAAAACAAATCTAAACTGATAAAATTTAAGTACTAATTTATCTCTATTAATTAATAGTTTTCGTTATTAAAAGTTAATACTTATTCTAAGTTTAAACTTAAAAATTGCTTTACGAGCAAATTTTTACTATTATTCGAAAGCTTTGGATGAGGAGGAAAATATTTATAAAAGAAGTTTTTAGAATAGAAATAGGTTAAGCAGAAAATCTTATTTCAAAAGCCTTCAAGCCCTTATCCTTCTCCTGCGCTCTCGTCTCGCTCTCTCTCGCTCTCTCTCTCGCATTGGTGCGGGAAAAGAGATATGAGAGAGCAAAGCCAAGAATATAGATGTAGGGCCTTAATTTTCACCGCCTCTTCTTCTTATTCTCTCTCTTTTTTTAACTTCAATATACTTCCTTATTAAGTCTTCTCTTTATTATATATATATATATAATCACTTATCATTATATTTCCAATTTCTAAAAGTAAAACTTAACATGAAATTATATCCTAAGTTAAACAAAATCTCCTAATTAATTTATTTATCTTCAAACATTCTTTCTATTTTTATTAATTCTAATTAACTCTAAAAATTAAAGTAGAATGTTACAGAAATTGTGCACACATGTCATATTTCTTCCATTTGGTCAATTGATGATGCTTCTGTGAACAAGATAAGGTCATCAGCAAAGAAAAGATATGAGATTTCGGGGCCATTCCAAGTGAATCTAAATGGATTCTAATTTTTTGATTCACATTCAACTTTAATAGAATGTCCAAGCCTCTCCATGCATAAAACAAAGATATAGGGGCTAAGAGGGTCACCTTGTCAGGCTAAGAGAGTCACCTTGTCGAACGCCTCTTGATGGCCTAAACTCTTCACTTTATTCACCATTCCAAAGGATACAAATTATTATTGAATTGATACATGTCATAATAAGGTGGATGAGGTTCTATTCAAGGCTAATGCAATTTAGTGTATCTTCTATGAAAAGCCAGTCAAGTCTATCAAAAGCTTTTTTCATGTTCACTTTTACAGCAACAAACCTTTCCCTCTTGGTGCATCGCATGAAATGGATGACTTCTTGAGCTATTATAATGTTATCACAACTAGATCGCCCTGTGATGAGCTAGCTACATTGCTCTTGCCCAATCGATTCATCCATAGCACTCTTAAGCCTGTTTTGCCAATAGTTTTTGTGACGATTTTGAAACTCACATTACAAAGGGAGATGGGCTTGAGTCCTTAAAAGAAGAGGGGGCTTGTAACATTTAGGAACAAGACAAACAATGTTGGTCTTGTTGATACTAGGACTTGAGAAGGGTCGACAACAATACTTTGACAACTTACCAATAGAATTGTTCCGATTGTGTTCATTGAGTTGAAAAAGGGGGCTTGATTGTAACACACCAAATTTTTTTTTTTAAATAATTTAACTCAACCATAGTTGGGTTACAGCCACCCAACACATTTTTATATCAATAATTTTGATATAAAATATTTTATAATTGGCTTCAACTCACACACTATAACATTTCAGATAAATTTTTACCTCCCACATGCCATTAGGCTAAATCACATTTGTCCATCCTTATACTCCCAACAAGTAAACTAAATCACATTTGTCCATCCTTATACTCCCAACAAGTAAAATAAGCAATTTAATCAATTTTCAACACAAGCCAGTTATTTGACCTTATAATCATGCCATTTTAACCAATCCAAAGTAAACCAAATATTAAAATTACAGTCATCCAAATTGTACCAAAAATAGAAATAGTTTGAAAGGCATGATTACATTTATATATTCATATAATTGACAATAAACTAAAAAAAAGTCCTAATATTGGCAATATAACACATTATAAATCATAAATTAAATACCCAAAAGAGACAGTGGATCTATACCACTAAGCCTCTGGGACTCCTCCACGTGTCACTCGTGGCTCTTCTCCTGAAAATTGTTAACCACATAATGAGACTCAAAAGTCCCAGTAACCAAAGCCAATTTATGATAGTGTATACAAACAGTTAAGTGTGTGCTTACTAAGTGAGAATTAAAAATAATATAATTCCAACAAATATAAGAAATATTATAATAAACACAAACAACCATCCTTATATCCCTCCATTAACCTCGAGCCGTAGCCCTCACTCGGTGCTAAATTACCCGGCCAAGGTAGATTAGCCCGAGCCCTTACAAACCACCTATTGAGCTCCAATAGGGGCGTACCACGTGGCACATAAATACAACAATAATAGCAAGTCTCCCAACACCTCCCACAATAATTAAACAAATTCATAATAATATTGCACAATTATACAATATTACAAAATTCATAATTTCTCAATAATCACCCAATTAACAAGAAGTAACACTAATCATAAATTAAAAGCATGGTTACCTTGTGGCTTTTTCAATAAATTATTCCTTAAAATTTCTCTCTCACCACAATCTTCACACAGTAATACAATCTACAAATAACATATTATTTATAAATATTAGTTTCAATTTTTGAAACTAATAAAATAATTCTAATAATAGAATTAAAAATATAACATAATCCATCTCAATCTTAATACAAATCTATAGTTAATACTATTAAGTAAATTTTAAACTCCTCTTTTAATTATCAATAAACATTAATAATCTAAAAATCAAATCTAAACTAATTTCTATATCAAAATTTCTTTTTATTTTATAAATTCGTACCTAAAATACCCAAAAATTAAAAATTGAGTCTCTAGCTTAGAATCATAATCCTATAACCATAATAATTCATTTCTCATCCCAAATAATCATCTAAACCTCAATAAATCAACATATATTTTCAGATCTAGTTTAGAATTTGATCCATAAGCCACAGATTCAAAGATCATCAATAAATTTATACTCTAGAACATTTATTATACTACTGACAACCTCAAAAATCATATTTATTCAACATAAATTCATCCCTCTTCCAGATCTTAAATTTTCTACCACTACAAACTCAGAAACTAAAGAAGAAGGATGACTAAGAAAAATTTTTAGAACACTTACTTAGTCTTGAAAAGCTTAAAATCACACCCTAAATATCCTATTAAAAACTCTTACCTTAAAAATTTAGATATTTCGCACACGGCAACTCGCTTCTCTCCGCCTCAGCTCGCGCGCAGAATGAATGAGAGGAAATGAAGGAAGGTGAGTTTTTATAAAAATTCAGTGGGTCCCACATTTTTTTTTATTATTATTTCTTCTCTCTCTCTTCCCCTTTTTTTTTTTATTATTATTTTATATTACTATTCATGCGGCGCCGAAGCAAATTCGTTTCTCTTTCTTCTTTTTTTTTTTTTTGCATACCTTTTTCCTTTTTTTATTATAATAATAATTTAATAATATTTTTTAATTAATTTTTTTTTTTTAAATTATTTTTTTAAATTTTTTTTTTTTAGAATTATATCCTAAATTAGATTAATAATCATTTCTACTAATTTTCTACCTCTAATATTATTTTTTTTTTTTTAAAATTTCTATTAACCCAAATTAACTATTAAAATTTAAATTGGGATGTTACAATTCTCCCCTCCTTTTAGAAATTTTGTCCTCAAAATTTAAAATTAATAACTATTAACTACTCACTTAATCAAAAAGACGAGGATAATCACGTCGCATACTGTCCTCGGTCTCCCACGTAGCATCACCTGGAGTTGTGCTCTTCCAGATTACTTTAACCAATCTAATGGTCTTGTTTCTTAATTGCTTGTCCTTATAATCCACAATCCTTTCTGGTTCAGCTTTGAATGTTAAATTCTCCCTGAGTTCAATTTCCTCGGGTTCAATTATATGGGAAGGATCTGGTTGATACTTTTTCAGTTGTGACACATGGAATACGTTGTGTATTCCAGCAATTTGGGGTGGTAATGCTACTTGGTACGCTACTGGTCCAACTCGTTTTAAGATCTCAAAAGGCCCCATAAACCTTGGTGTCAACTTCTTAGCCTTAATAGCTCTTCCAACACCAGTTACTGGAGAGATTTTCAAAAATACATGGTCACCTACTTCAAACTCAAGCGGTCTTCTCCTCTTATCCGCATAACTCTTTTGTCTACTTTGAGCTGTGAGTAATTTTTGCTTGATTAAAGCAATCTTTTGGGTAGTCTCATCAACAATGTCTGGCCCCAAAAAGTTCTCTCACTTAATTCTGTCCAACACAGTGGCGATCTACATTTTCTTCCATACAATGCCTCATAAGGTGCCATCTGAATGCTAGAATGAAAACTATTATTGTAGGCAAATTCAGCTAATGGCAAGTGACTATCCCAATTACCTCTAAGCTCAATGGCACACGCTCTTAACATGTCTTCAAGAGTTTGTATGGTTCGTTCCGTTTGCCCATCGGTCTGGGGGTGGTAAGCGGTGCTAAAACTCAGACGAGTACCCATGGCTTCCTGTAATGACTTCCAAAAGTTTGATGTGAATCTCGGATCACGATCAGATACAATATTTGTCGGCACTCCATGCAATCTCACCACTTCTCTTATGTAGATTTCAGTTAATTTTCGAGAGAATACTTGATATTAGTAGCCAGAAAATGAGCTGATTTGGTGAGTCGATCTACGATTACCCATATAGTGTCATGACCAGAAGATGTTCTAGGCAATCCTGTAATGAAGTCCATAGAAATGCTGTCCCATTTCCACTCTGGAATATCAAGAGACTGTAGCATCCCGGCTGGTTTCTGATGCTCAATTTTGACTTTCTGACAAGTCAAACAACGAGTTACATGTTCAGTTACATCTCTCTTCATCCTTGGCCACCACCAACCACGTCTTAAGTCATGATACATCTTAGTTGCTCCTGGGTGAATGGTATATTTACTCTGATGAGCCTCCTCAAGTAGATATTTTTCAATCGAGTATCATTAGGCACACACACTCTACCTTTATATCTTACGACATCATCATCGGTCACATCAAAATGTTCAGCCTTTCCAGCCCCAATCTCTACCCTAATCTTATTCAAATAATCATCCTTCTGTTGCGCAATTCTAATTTCTTCCCAAAAATTATTCTCAAATTCAGTAATATGTAGAGCAGCCAAACGATTTTCGACTACTTCTACATTTACTGCATGAAAACTACTCCATAATTCATGTTCTCTGACCATCATGTGAGCAGTATGTACAAGCTTCCTGCTCAGAGCGTCGGCGACTACGTTAGCTTTTCCTGGATGATACTTCAACTCAAAGTCATAATCCTTCAAAAACTCAATCCATCTGCGCTGTGTCTCATGTTGAGCTCCTTTTGATCAAACAAATATTTTAAACTTTTATGATCACTGAAGACCTCAAAAGAAGAACCATAAAGATAGTGCCTCCAAATCTTCAAGGCAAATACCACAGCAGCAAGCTCCAAGTCATGAGTAGGGTAATTTTCCTCATGAGGTCTCAACTGTCGAGAGGCATAAGCCACTACTCGATCCTCCTGCATCAATACACAACCTAAACCTTTCTTAGAAGCATCAGTATATAAGGTATAAGGAGCAGTTGGAACAGGTAAGGTGAGCACCGGTGTGGTGGTCAACCTCTTTTTCAGCTCCTGGAAGGCAACTTCACACTCGTTCGTCCAAATAAATGGAGCATCTTTCCTGGTCAACTTAGTCAAGGGCATTGCAATTTGTGAAAAACCCTTAATGAAACGACGATAGTAGCCTGCAAGACCCAAGAAACTCCTAATCTCTGTCACACTTCGAGGTTGCTCCCATTTCATCACTGCATCTATCTTACTAGGGTCCACTGCTACCCCTTCTTCTGAAACAACATGGCCTAAGAATTTAACTTCTTTAAGCCAAAAATCACATTTGCTCAACTTGGCATAGAGCTTGTGCTCTCTTAATATCTCCAAAACAATTTTAAGATGTCTAGCATGGTCCACCTCATCTCGAGAATAAATAAGTATGTCATCAATAAAGACTACAACAAATTCATCGAGATAAGGCCTGAAGATTCGATTCATATAATCCATGAAGACAGCTGGGGCATTTGTTAACCCAAACGGCATCACTAGGAACTCATAGTGCCCATATCTAGTCCTAAAAGCAGTTTTAGGGATATCCTCTGCTCTAACCCTCAATTGATGATACCCTGATCTTAGATCAATCTTAGAAAACACTGCTGAATTGACTAATTGGTCTAACAAATCATCAATTCGAGGTAAGGGTACTTGTTCTTGATGGTTACCTTATTCAATTGTCTATAATCAATACACAATCTAAGGCTTCCATCTTTCTTTTTCACAAACAGTACCGGTGACCCCATGGTGATACACTCGGTCTGATAAACCCCTTCTCTAACAACTCTTCAATTTGTCTCTTCAACTCAGCTAACTCCGATGGAGACATCCTATAGGGTGCCTTAGAAATAGGCCCCGTACCAGGTACGAGTTCAATCGAGAACTCAACCTCTCGTTCTGGAGGCAAACCGATCACTTCAGTAGGAAAGACGTCAGGGAATTCTCTCACTACTGGAATCTGATCTACACCTTCTTCAATCTCTGCCTTGATTGAGAAGAAAATCATAAAAGCTTGACAGCCCTTCTTATACACTGTTCTACTTGAGCTGCAGACAACAACATAGGACTTTGGGACTCTACAGGGGTTACAGTAAGAGCTGAGAGTGACACACTCTTTTTCTGACAATCAAGTACAGCTCCATTTGCAGACAACCAATCCATCCCCACAATAACATCAATCCCAGACAAAGACAAAAATGAGGTCTATGGTGGTCTTTCGACCCTCATACTCAACCTCTACATTTAGACATGCCTTAGCAGTCCTTACAGTCAAACCAGCAGGAGTAGAAATCTTCACATCAAAAGGTAAGGTACACACAGGGCAATTTCATCTTTTCATACATTCATCAGACACAAAAGAGTGTGTAGCACCCGAATCAAACAAAGCACAAACATCATTATCAAGGATTCGGATTATACCTCGGATAGCATTAGGGTTGTTAGCAGCCTCTGGCCCAGAGAGGGCATACACTCGTGCTGGTACTGTAGGTCTCTGATCATTACCCCTATTTTGGTTTTGATAGCAGAATCTAGCAATATGACCAGGCTTCTGACAGATGTAACAAACCCAACAATCACCAGAATGAAACTTCCCACACTTACTGCATGCTTGATTACTAGCAGCACTAGGAGTAGGATTAAAGGTAGCTGGGCTCCTATAGGACCCTTGACTTCCACTCTGATTCCCTCTGTAGCTCTGGCCCTTATGATAGTAGCCCTTCTTCTTCTGATTTCTAAAACCTCCAAAGATTTGACTGCTCCTCTTCTCTACTCCACCAATGGGTCGGGTGTGGATAGGGGGCTTCCCATGAGGTTCTTTCCTCCTCTCTCTATCAGCTTCTAATCTAGCCTCTCTCTTCCTCCGAGAAACTATTCGAAGCTTATTGCACATCTCACTGAATGTCTTGATCTCAAAAGGGGCTAACTGTTCCCTTAGATCAGGCCTCGCCTTCTCTAGTAATCGTTCAGCCATCCACTCCGTGTCTTCATGTTTCTGGAGGTAAGTAGAGTATTTAGATAATTCTGAGAATTGTTCAATAAATTCATCCTCATCTAAATCACCCTGACGGAATGCATGAAACTCAGCCTCCTTTTCTGCTCTCAGTGCAGTAGGAAAATAATTCTCGAACAATATGGCTTTAAAATCTTCCCAAGTAAGAGAGGAATCATCCTTCGGTCCTGATGTTTCCCACCATTTCTTAGCACTCTTCTGTAGTAGGAATATTGCCAGCTGCACCTTTTGATTAGAAGTGCACACAACCATACGAAAAATACTCTCCAATTGATCTATCCATTCTTCAACTACCGCGGCTTAAGATTTCCATCGAAAGTAGGAGGATTAAACTTACGAAAAGTACTCCAGATCTTTGTGATCGTGGATGTCTGTTGCTCAGAGTGGAGACTCACATTCTTCGGACTAGTCTCATGGTGAGAATAGGGAGGTAAGCCTTCATCAGCAGATTGGCTCGCATTGAATACCTTGGTATGGCTTCCTTCTTGTTGGCCATTTCCCTCTCGGTTGTCATTCTCCTTATATTGTCTTAAAGCGGCCAACTCTTCTTCTTGTCTCTTCATGCGGTCACTAAGATTATATAGTAGATCCATCATTTGCCTCATAGTTGGCTCATCCTGCCTTAGTTGTGACTGTATGGCTCGCCCTGCCCAATTTGTTGCTGTGTGGGCTCCGGTTGTGGCAGTGAAGGTATGTCATTTCCTATTGGCTCTATAGAATCACCGTAATTTCGCCACCTCTCCTAGTTTTGGACACCATCTCTCCCCTCCTAAAGGATGGAAGTCACATAATTAAATTAACACTAATCTCAAGACAAGAAAAAATAATGGAGAAGTATTATGATTTACTAATGTATATTGCCAATAAACTAGGTTAATGTATAACAATTTCATAATTATAAGAATTTGAAACATGTAGCTCTGATACCAAAATTTGTAACACACCAAATTTTTTTTTTAAATAATTTAACTCAACCATAGTTGGGTTACAGCCACCCAACACATTTTTATATCAATAATTTGATATAAAATATTTTATAATTGGCTTCAACTCACACACTATAACATTCAGATAAATTTTACCTCCCACATGCCATTAGGCTAAATCACATTTGTCCATCCTTATACTCCCAACAAGTAAACTAAATCACATTTGTCCATCCTTATACTCCCAACAAGTAAAATAAGCAATTTAATCAATTTCAACACAAGCCAGTTATTTGGCCTTATAATCATGCCATTTTAACCAATCCAAAGTAAACCAAATATTAAAAATTACAGTCATCCAAATTGTACAAAAATAGAAATAGTTTGAAAGGCCTGATTACATTTATATATTCATATAATTGACAATAAACAAAAAAGCTCCTAATATTGGCCAATATAACACATTATAAATCATAAATTAAATCCAAAAGAGGACAGTGGATCTATACCACTAAGCCTCTGGGACTCCTCTACGTGTCACTCGTGGCTCTTCTCCTGAAAAAATTGTTAACCACATAATGGAGACTCAAAAGTCCCCAGTAACCAAAGCCAA
>NW_026556579.1:0-34152 GCF_029017545.1 Prosopis cineraria
TTTCACCTTATGTTATTCTCTTACCAGATCATTATTGGTCTCAGTGTCTTCAACGGGATGTGGCCATCTTCATTTTAGACTTTTTTTTATTTTGCACTGTTACCTTTATTGTCGTGGCCTGTATTAAATATTTCTATCATTCCTCATCTTTTAGATGTCTTGACCTGATACTTGATGTATTTTGGGATGATAGTACTGAAATTGTCACTGTCTGATTTCATGTGTTGACAGTTGCAAATGACTTATATGGACTGACTTCTTCCTTCTCCTTTGTCATTTTGAGTCAGGGGCCGCCCTGTTATGTTTAAGTGGGGGGTACATTTTTTTTTTCAGCTTTTTTCGTTAGTTGAGCTTGTTATAGTATTTTTTTTAAGATTAAACATAGTGTGCAAATTTTGTTTACTTACATTTTTTAATCCATTTATGACTTATCCATTGATAGATAATTTTGGCAATAATCAGTTTTGTGGGCATCCTGTGGATCTGCCTAGACTTATCTATATAGAGATAAGTTTGGCAGGTTTCCATTTCTAGTAGGGATCACTTAGGCCCCCTTTGCTTCAATGGAACCATTTTAATGGAAATGAAAGGGGAAGAGGAAGAGGAAAAGGAAGAAGAAAAAAGAATTGAAAATATATTTAAATTAGGTTTGGTATGATGGAAAATATTTTAATATATTAGTTAAATTATTTTTTGAAAAAATAAAAAATACAACATTACCCTCAAACCATTCCTTCTCCTTCCTCTTCCCCTTCAAAACGAGCGGCAGAATGCAATAATCGGAATGGTAGAATTGAACAAATGAAACCCAAAGTGCAAATGTGCAATAATCTTGACATTAGAACCTTTGAAACCAAATAAAAAAAATTGGTTCCATTTTGTGTCTGGAAAAAACAACGTTAAACCCATGAACACCAGGATGATGGAGGACAATTTTCTATGCTCAATGAAGGTGGAGGAATCAAATCTACAATAGCTGAAGGTTTCATTTACAAATCACAAGTCCCAGCGGTCCCAGCGGATAGATTTATATAGAAAAAAAAAAATAGAAGTTTCAAAAACCAGGGAAGAAGCTAAAAAGTCACAATGTCGATGGCGAGCGTTGACGATGAAGATCTGCAAAGTTGAAAATGATGACAGATTTGCGAAGGTCAACAATGAACGAGGAGAAGAGAGATGACAGATTTGCGAAGGTCGACGGTGAAGATTTGCGAAGGTCGACAACAGACGGAGACGACAGAGATGACAAATCAGTGAAGGTCAACGGAGGAGGAAAAAATGAAAGTAGACAATGAAGAAGACACATCCAGGGTGAAGAAAGTTGACAGTGAATTTAGAATTTTGAAAATTCAAAGAGGGTAATTTGGTCAACAAAATTAATTTCTTACAAAAAATATGATTTTCCATGGGTATGAGGTGGGAACTAAATTTCCACTCTCTTGAATTTCTATTCCCAAGCATCAAATTTCGTATCAATCAATCAAAAGAATTTACTGATTCTTTTTCATTTTCCTTTTCCATTTTCTAGAGCTCATTTCCAACGAACCAAACATGCCCTTAAGATTCATAGATACCCACAAAACTAATTATTGCTAGACTTGTCTTTGAATGGATTAACCTGTTGGGGGAATAACTTGTACTAATCATTCCTAAAATAGTGTGTATTAAAGGCTACTTTATCTGCTACATATTTATACACTCTTTATGCTCTTTATCCATTTTTAAATATTTTAAGTAAACAAAACTATTTACACAATGTACAATAAAAAATGCTAAAGACAAAAGACTCAACAAATGCAAACAAAACAAAAAAAAAAAGACCTTCCTTCACACTTAAACATAACAGTGTCCCTAATGGAGGGAGGGAGGGAGGGGGTGTGTGAGAGAGAGAGGGGGGGAGGGCATTGAGACTATTGATCACTTTTGTAAGTGCACAAGATCAATGTAGTTATAAAATTCCAAAGTACTCTAGGAGTCAAATATAGAGGAAAGCATTTAACTTTGTTATTTATAAAAACAAAAAATAATTTTTGAAAGAGATTTAATTTAATACATAATTAAATGAGTAAAACAATTAAAAAAATGATGAAACAACCAATCTGACAATTGTTATTAAGGTATCTCAATTACCTCTCAGTATATTAGGGGTATTTATTTAAAGTTCAATTAGTTCTCGCTAATCTCATTGAGACCATAAACAAACTATAAAATTATGATCTAAGCAACGACTACAATCCATGCAAGTTATTAGTATAGCCATTCCCTGGCATGATCAAGTAGGCAGTAGGAGAAACATCTTATCTACAGCTCATCTTCAGTCAACTCATTAGGGAATAGCAATACAAAGGCATCATAAAAACATTTGATAAATGACAAGGCATCCTCAATTGGCCTCTCATGGAACTAGGGAAGGCTATTTAGGTGGTGAGTCTTGCCTTCATAATTTATGGCTCTAGCACTTAATCAAATGGCAAAAGGACTAGCAATCACGTGTGATACCATAATATTCCTCCAACATGGGGTGTTAGCAACAACAGCCATCTTGGATTTTTCCTTCTTCTTACAATTTTTCCTGTAAGAACATTCAATTTGAAAATTAATAGGAGTCATCAATGAATCACTAAGGCTTTTGGATCTTCTAGTAAACATGCAAACGAAATATAATAATATTTTCTTATAAAAATATAAGAAAACACAACCCAAGAAATAAAGAATAATTATAAAAGAATAATTTTTATAATTTAAAATAAAAAAAATTAAGCAAATAACAAAGGTGTTTGCCTTTTCCGCAATGACACCAAAAACTTGATCACTCCTACAAATACATAGGATCAATGTAATTATAAAATTTTGGAGTATTTCAAGAGTTAGAACTCAAAGAAAGTAGTTAACTTTGTTATTTATAAAAATAAATAATAATTTTTGAAAGAGATTAATATTTAATTAAATAATGTAAATAAATAAAAATGATAAAAGAAACATGTACAAATCAATAAGAGAAACATCAGGGATCAGAATTTACCTATTGGGATGATTTATTTATGATTAATTTGTCCTTCTTAGGCTCAAAATCCTTATAGATCACGCCGAATCTTATCTGAATCACTTATATCTAATGTAAAATCCATTTAAATATTAAATTGCAACTTGACACATGTTTTGGGCTTCACGTCCGCACGCGATTGGCCCACTTGATTTATGGCCTTACGCAAGAGCATAGCAAAGAGCGCTTTTCCGTTTGGCTATCTCATCTGTGCACAGGAGAGAAGGTTTGAGTTGCCCGGGCGCGGTCGGGACTTGTGCTGAGGTGTCCGCACACGGTCGTGTGAAAGGGACCAGAGCTTTTCGTGGTGGTTTAAGTTCGTGAACGAAAAACTTCTGTACTACTATTGTCCATGATTTTAGGCTTTGATTTTGGGCTTCGCCTTTTAAGTCATTTCCCAACTATTTTCCCCCTTTCGAGAAAATACACCAAAATCACTAAATGAGTCCTTTTTTCCATATTTATCCTTTTTTCAATCATTATTTAATAAATAAAATGGTAGAAATATATATATATATATATATATATATATATATAAAGTGAAATATCCACTTATCAGCTACCTTGCCACAGAATGACGAATGGAGAAGGAAGAAGTTAGATGAAGTTAGTCCACATAAGTCATCTACAGCTGTCAACACACCATATAAGATATTGACTATTTCAATACAATCACCCCAAAATATAGCAAGTTAGAACATTTAAAAAGAAGGGAAATGATAGAAATATTTAAAATAGACCACCAAAATAAAAATAACAGTGCAAAATAAAGAGGGCTAAAAGGATGAAAGCCACATTCTCCTTTAGGATACAGACCATCAGTGATCTGGTAAGAGATTAAAATTAGATGATATCCTCTTCCATGAATCCGTTATAGATATATGTACTGAGCAATATGCTCTTGATTTAACCTTTGTGTAGCTTCTTTAAACTATCAAGTTTCGACTTGCCGTTTGTAACTCAAAATATATGTATATATATATATATATATATTAGGTGTGCAGCAGTAGGAAGAACAACAGCTGGTGAGGGGAAAAGCACATCACTTAATTATTTCATGGATTGAAGTATTTGAGCATTCTGGGTGCGTTGCTATTTTCCAAGTAGTTGCCAGATGCTATATCTTATCACTCAACTCTCCTAATTTGTGTCAATATTCCATTGCTAATTAGAAACAAAATATGGAATTGCAAATTCCTTCACTAATGAATTAGTGACGGTAATTTTATTGATGGAAGTATTCCATCACTGATTACCCCTTTTTTTTAGTAAGTAGCCCACAAAGCATTGGCATAAAACTACTTGATGATGTTGGGGAGCATATATTATTCTTGATTCTCCATAAAGCAGTTCCATCGCTGAGTAAGAAACTTGAGATGCAGAAAAGATGTTTTGGGTATTGGGTAATATTGGTGGATCTATTCCCAACATTTTTGACAAAGTGTTGCTGTGGATTACAGATAATAAACAAAAGGAAGAGGATCTTCTTGTGGCCGGTTTGTGGTTGGTGGTTTACTCTTCTTCTTCTTCTGCTTTGGTTTAGAATTGGAGGGCTAAGAAGTGAACGATACAGTAGCATTTGTGTTAGATTGAGGCATATGGTCTAGAGCTACATGATCCACTCGTGTTTGATCTCTTTGGAGGATGCGTTCTCACATAAACCTGGCCGAGGGGGAGAAATGGGGGGAAACAACAGAAAATCACACTTGAAACACCAAAACAAAGAAAAATATAGATGAAGCTTGGCCAAAATCTTAGACTTTTTCTATGTGGGATGTTTAACAATAAATTATTATTACTCTCTAAACTCATATGACCAAGTTAATTAATTATATTTTATTTCTAAAAGATATACCTCAAAATGAAATATTGTTAACATCAAAATATGAAAATAATGGCAAGTGTTATTGTGTCACAATTCCCTCAGTTGTCTGTTAAGCATGAGGTTGCTAGTTGGACCTTTATTTGTAGGTGGTGTGTGTCCATCAGTTCTTTCTGTTGGGTGAAGGCTCTTGAGTGTTATTTTTCACATAGGTGAAAAGATTAAATTATCCCTTAATCAAATTTTACATAAGGTTTTATTAATTTACTTCCAAGATTTACGACTCAACATTTAATTTTAGAATTTGCATGATTTTAATATTATATATGAGTTTACAAGTTAATCTAGATTAAAAGTCAACTTCTTAGAACGGTTAAGGGTCAATTTGCTCTTTTTGCACATGTAAAAACACACTCACCTCAAGACTTCACCACATTTTAGCAAGTTTATGAAATTTATTTAAAAAAAAAGAAGAAGAAGAAGCCTTTATTTGGAATCTATTCACAATTTTCTCCAAAAATATCTTTAAAAAGATGATAATTAAAGTTTAACTTTGAAATCATCCAAATTAGTTTCTCAAAAGATGACCATCTCCTTTTTTTCCCCTTATACCATAGCTAAAGGTCTTATTATTTTATTTATTCAATGCATCTCAACAATATGTAGATCAGGGTATATATATTTGGCAAAAGAAAAAAAAAAGATGAAGGTATGTAAGATAGTAAAGTTAATCAAAAGAAAATAACAAATAGGGAAAACGACAATGAAGGACCCCTAAGATCATTAATTTCAATTAAAAACTATAAAATATTAAAGGACCGTGGTCCTTTCTTGAAATAAAAAGCATATATAACTTTACAAAATTACCTTCCACTAAACAATAAAAATTAGACCACTTTGAAAATAAAGTGTCTTCGCTGCTAAAATCACTATTGTGGCATGAAAACATTGTTAATATCAGTCACGAAAACATAACACTCTACTTGAAAATAGATTGTTTTTCACAATTTCAGAAACTCACACATGAAATATTCCAAGGTCATTTATAAATATACAAAAATGACTTATGAATATACTAATTCACTCAAGAATATCAACCTACTGTTGTCAAATTTCATGTTTGTTATAGTTAGGCCACTTGAAAAATAAAATTTCTTTATTGTTAAAATAACTATCGTGGCATAGGTATTTTAATGTCGAATAGATTGTTTCTCATAATTTTAAAAAATGACTTTTTAAATATTTCAATGTCACTTATGAATATACAAAACTGACTTGTGAACTTACTAATTTTACTCAAGAATATCAACCCATTGACTTGTCAATTTAATACTTGTTAATATATAATTAATCACTTGAAAAATAAAGTGTCTTCATCGCTAAAATTACTATCGTGACATGAGAATATTATTAATATCAATTGAGAAAATATAAAACTCTACTTGAAAATATGTGGGGGTATTTTAATTTTTTTCTCGAAGGCCATTTAAGGCAATTTATATTTTTTTCAAATTTCAAGCAAACACCACAGCCCTTTATTAAAATTTCAATATTTTATGGCCCTCATTTAAAATTAATGACCTTTGGGAGTGGTTAATTATATTATTTGGTATTGATGAACGATAAATTTAATTATTGTGATAAAACTAACGAAAACATAAACTTCATAGCAAGATGAGAGATAACGTTAATGAGGATAAATGAAGGAGAATCCTTCTACCAGGGGTGGATCCACGTTGAAATTAGTGGGGGAAATTAGGAAATATTATACAAAAAGACCCCAAAATATTATGTATGCCCCTTAAAAAATTTCGTTTGGCCCCATCATTTTACAAAAATTCACTTGCCCTTTACAAAAATTCACTTGCCCCATAAGATTTTGATGACATCCTTACTATACTGTTATAAATATTTTTAAAATAGTTTTATAAAAATATCAATATTTATTATAAATTATGCCTCACTCAATCATTTTCCTAGGTCTGTCACTGCCTTCTACTCACTTTGATTTAGACATGTGTACAATGTTTTGAGTTAGAACCTTATTTGTGAGCCTTCAATCATACATTTAATACTAACTTAAGGATTACATGCATTACGTCTATATAATTATGAAGTACTCCCAAGTCCATTCAAAAATATAAGCCGTATTTTGAGATGTTGGATGTTTAAAAATATAAGATATTTTTAATATTTCAAAGTGTCAATTAACAATCTTTTCAAAAATAATTCACTTAATATATAATGAATTTTTATATTTATTTTTAAATGAAGTACCATGTTAAATAAGGTTAAATATGAAAAGATGATATTAGGATGAAGAAAATTAACTAATTTATTGAAAGGTGAAATTTAATTAAAGATGTCTTACATTATTAATAAATAAAGTATTTACATTTTCCAAAATTAAAAGATCATTAAAACATTTGATGGTAAATGTTTATGCATTTAATAATTTGGATTCATGAATGATAGTGGAGAGATCAAATATAAAATGAATGAATGTCATGATTAGGTTCTTTGAATCTTAAAAGGGTCATAAATAACATTTACAAAATATGGTACTTTCTCTTATTCTTTCTATAACTTATTTTCAACATATATCATTAAAAATCAAGAAAAATCTTAGCTCATTAAATCTTTATCTAAAAATTTAATAGTGATATGTCAAAATATAATTGAGTGATTAGCCTGTGCCAAAATAGTGAAAAGTGCCCCTCATTTGGGGGATGCTTGTTTTGCGGTTGCACAAGTTCCAACAATTAGCGTGTTGAACAAACCAAATCATGGGCTAATGCAAACTGAAAATGAAAACACGCCTTTGTGTAATTTTTCCTTTGGTTTCAAACATTATATAAACGCATCAACAATCTCACTACATTCACATGATCAAAAATTCAATTGTTCTCTCAATACAAAATACAATCATGGCAGCAGAAAACTCCCCTAAAAACCTCTGATGTTACTCTTTTTCCCAATTTCCACCAACAAGATGATGATCAATACCTATCTCAAAAAACCCAAGATCTCATCGCCACCTTACCCACTGAATCAGACAGTTTTGCAGCTGAGCTTTGCCAATACCAAGGTTTTTGGTTCCCCAAGAGACTAATGCAAGGAATTCTCAATTGTCAAAACCACTTTCAAGCTCATGATTCTGATATCTTCCTTGTTACCTCACCAAGATCTGGCACCACTTGGCTCAAAGCCCTAATTTTCGCCATCATCAATCGTAAGACCTATCATCCAAACATGACTCAAACTGGCCATACTCATCCTCTCCTCACTACAAACCCTCATGTTCTCATACCTTTCTTGGAATTCCACCTATACCTTCGAACAAACAATCCGGATCTGAGCTTGTTTCCTTCACCGAGAGTCTTTGCAACCCATCTTCCGATCATTTCAATGCCGGACTCGACGAAGAAGCACTCGGGGTGTAAAATAGTGTACTTGTGCAGAGATCCAAAAGACATGTTTGTCTCTCTTTGGCACTTCATCAATGGATTCAAAAAAGAAAAACAAGGTTTCAATTCAATTGAGGAATCCTTTGAAGATTTTCGTCGGGGAATGAGTATTTATGGGCCATTTTGGGAACACATGTTGGGTTACTACAAAGAGAGTTTAAAGACGCCAGAGACGGTGATATTCTTGAGATTTGAAGAGCTGAAGAATGAGCCAGTTAAGACACTGAAAAAGCTAGCTGACTTTATAGGATATGGATTTTCCAAGGAGGAAGAAAATGAGAATGTTGTGAGTGATATGTTGAAGCTTTGTAGTTTTGAGAATTTGAGCAATCTGGAGGTGAATAAAAATGGAAATTCATCATCTGGGATAGAGAATGAGCGTTATTTTAGACGTGGGAAAGTGGAAGACTGGAAGAATTTTCTCTCGTTGGACCTGGCTGAACAACTCGATAGCATCACCCAAAAGAAGCTGGAGAAGCAGGGCTTGAAGTTTTAGATCCCTATAAACTTGCTGGAACATCTATTCTATGTACTAGAAATGATGAGGTGGTAAAAATTTTAAAGTATTTAGTAACTAAAATTGTTTAAAGCGGATTAATGATTAAGCATGTTATAAGCAAGGCACTATGTTTCTCATTTTTACCCTGTCTCTCTTTTAATGCAGGGGTATTCTTCTTTTGGATGCCACCCCTTATTGTTTTTAAAATTTCTAAATTAGAAAATAATTATAAAGTGGTGGCATTTGAAAAATGAAATCTCACATAAGATGTTTTAAAGTTTATTTTACTAACGTTTTGTTTTTCATTATTATAAAATACATGTTATTAAATTTCATTTTTATAACAGTGACTGTGGTTGCAATAAATAATGATCTTGCAGATCAATTACATATGTTTGATTATTGTTGGCAAAAAAAAAAAAAAAGCATTGATTGTGTACGAGATCAGCAGGGCTTAATTTCTAGGAGCTGGAGCGTATATCTTGTTTGATTTACGAATTTCATTAAGAGCAAATAATGTGGGTTCGCTTTTGATATTATATAAGGAATAAATCAAACATGACGCATTTTGAGTTTTCAAGATGTAATTATTGAGATTTTTCTAAAACTAGTTTTAATTAAGAGTGTACTTATTAATAAAAAATTTTAATTAAAACACCTTATTAAATAAAAATAAATATGAAAAGAGTGTATATTTTTAAAAATAATTCACTACTCCCTTCAGTCCATTTATTACTACAAAACAAGTTTTTCACATCATTTTTTTAGGGCATTTCACATCTTTATCGAGGGAATATAGATCTGAGTAACTTAGAATGTTGTTTTATCCACGTCACATTATTTGATATATCTTTAACAATCTATAAAAAAAATAAGATATTAAGATATTATAAAAACAAGATATTAAGACAATCTAAATATTTGAAAAAAATTAATGTTTATAAAAAATAAATTTAACTTATATGTTAAATATATATTTACTTTCTGCAGTCGGTTGCCTGCCTATGGAATAAAACCGATAGATCTCATGTAAATATAGGCAGACAATACAAAGGGATTAGTGATAACTACAACAAATAAAAATTATAATTAGTATATAAAAATATAAAAAATATTATCAAACTGAATGTAAATATATGAATATAAACAATTTACCCTTCAAATTTTGAGGACAGATAACATGGCAATTTTCTTTTTGAAATAGTATTGGCCACATATCTCGTCTTGTCATGGATATCATTATGAGCTGATATTATAGAAGCTAGACATAAAAAACAAATTAATCTTCCTTAGGTCAAGTGCAGAGATTTCTAAGAAACCAATAAGTAGAACAAGATAAAAATTAATGCATATAAATTAAAATGAATGAAAATGAGATAAAATATAAATAATAAATTTATAAAATTAATAACATTGGCCAGCATATGTCCAACTCCCTTATCAACAAGAATTCTCAAGTGTCTTTCTTATCAATATAATAAAAATTATTGGGACAAACTGGCAATTAAAAAAATCTAAACACAGGAGCTACCAGTAAAAATTTCATCCAATAAATTTAAAATCAATATAATAAAAATTATCGAGGGAAGCAAACATTGAAAAAATCTCCTGGGCATAAAAAATTAATGGAATAAGAAAAAATTAATTAAAAAATACACATATCTGGATAGAGGAGGCAAATTTTAAGACAGACTACCACGGAGAAGGGGCTCTAGCAGAGGGGAGCTTTGGGCTTAAAATGAATAGGAGAATCTGAGCTATGGGTGGTCGCGAACTATGGGTCACCATGAAGACGAGCCGAGCTTGAGGACTGAGCTATGGGTTTCATGAGATGAGCTAACCATGAGCTACCAGTGATCAGGACCTAAGAGCATTAGGAGAGAAGGAAACGAGCTGAAGGGGAAGCTGGGGTTTCAGGAACAAATCGCCGCCAATGGAGGAGAAAAAGCTAAAGGTTTTAGGCTTCACGAGCTGAAGGTTTTGAGTTTCATGGGAGAGGTGAGCGTCTATTAAAGAGGAAGTTTAAATTAGTAGCCATGTTGCTTCTTGGATATAAGCGACATGTATATTAATGCTTTTTTAAGAAAATTATTTATTTAAAAATGGTTATTAGCCACGTCGCCTTTACAATAAAAGGGCCATGGATTTAGATGATTATCCATGTCACTTTTTACATAAAAAGAACGTGGATATCAATGCTTTTTTAAAAAAAAATAACTTCTTTGAAAATGATGAAAAAAGTTATCTGGACGTCAATGCTTTTAAAAAAAATTATTTATTTAAAAATGATGATTAGCCACGTAGTAACATCCAATAAAATTAAGCACAATTAATTAGCTTAATGAGTATGATTGGGGAATTGATAAGGTGCGTGGTCAAAAGAGTCTAATTGGTATATTTCGCTTTGATTTTAGCCCAAGATGCAGGTCCAAAATGAAGTCAGACCGTCTGGGCAAGAAAAGAAGTAGAAAATTTGAAGAAAAGCCCTCTGTACTAGATGCCACAGCATGTGGCCAATCTGTTGTAGCACATAGAGGCAAAATTAACATGATTAGAGCTTTCTTACCACGTACCACAGTGAGAGGCTACGTGCGCTGCAACGCATGGCCAAAAATCTAATACAATCTGTTCATGTCTATGTGAGAAATTAGAAGAGAAGGAAAGGAGAAAATGAAGAACATGGAATTTTTCTACTAAGGCACACACATTAGGACCCTTGAGGATGGTTAAAGGCTTCCCAACATCTCAAGCAAGTATAATGAGCTCCCTTCCTTCCTTCTACTTCCATTTTTATGAAGATTTGAGTTGGGAGATGGATTTTCAATTCATAAAAGTTATAAGCCCGAACCTATTAGTTAAAATGAATATAATGAGAGTTATTTAGGAGGTTTAAACACTACATTAATGATTTTGTGTATGGTTAGTTGGGAAGAGTCATTAATATGTGAAAATTGACATTTATGAGGTTGTTGGGAGAGTTTTGATACTTATTAATAATAGTTAAATGTCTCATGAATGAAAATTAGGGTCAATGGAATCTAGCGAACCCATTGGGTATGAATGGGTAGTAAATTTATGGGGTTAATGAAAAAGGAATATGTGGAGTTTAAGTAGATAAATTCCCGTGAGTGAGATAATGATGATATCCTTGTATTATGATTGTAGACTATTGATTATGGCACCATTCAAGCTTGGGAAAAGCTTTGGACATGATTATTGTAAGGGGTAAACCTTTGACTTCTCAAAAGTTTAAGATAACCAAGGGAAATCTAGTTTATACAGTTGAATATTAATTGATTATTTGTTAAAATGATTGATTTGAAACATGTTTGATATTTTTTAAAAAACTCATTATGGAAATTTGGCATAGTTGGTGATGTATTATCATTGTAAAATTATATGTACTCTCATATACATGCTAATAGTGACAATGAATGAGAAATTATGATTATGTACTAGTTGGCGTGTGGACTGAGTTAGGTGTGAGTATGAATATGTGGATTCATGATATGAATGGTTGATTAGAATGCATATACATATGTGATATACGTGCATAGAATGATCATTGACAGAAGTTCGCTTAGGGAGAGGTGTAGTTAATTAAACCCACGTGGTATTGGAAATGATAGTTAGAATCCAAAGCTTGCCTTAACACCAACCGTTGGAATTGAGAGGTAGTTCTTTGTCCCATGGTTGATTTGAGATTGTCTCACTTATTCTACAAGGGAATCACCTAACTAGTCTCCACGGTTCATGAAGAGGCTAGATTAGAGGTATGATACCCCATGATTGTTAGTATTGAAAAAAGCTGAATTACACAAGTGAGTGAGTTAACTATAGTCTAGTAGCTCCTCACAAGTGGAAAGTTTGGTTAGTTCGTGAAGGACGTGGCCACTGAATAGCTGCCAGTTTTATGTCGGAGGTAATAAGAGGGTATAAGGTTAGCATATAATCATGCATTTAGTCCCGACCATATAGTTGTTAGTATTGTAGTCCGGTGTAATTTAAAAGCACATGGTTGGAATTATTGCGACCCCAAGCTGTGCATTATTGATATTGTTATTATTGTGGTCAAAGCTATATGTTGTCATACATGTTTTATGTGTGTATTTATTGTCAATTGCATCTAATTGATATGCAAATGTATTAATTGGGTGAAACTTGGTTACTGAATATTTGTACTCACCTTTCAATTCTTAATATTTTCAAGACCTAACTCATTAGATCCGAACCGAGAAAAATGTGCCGAGGCATAGGATTACAGAGTAATTATTTTTGTATGCCTCAATGTGTTTGTTTTGTGTGTATTATATATGTTAATTTGTCAACTAGGATTTACATGATTATCTTGATGCTATTGCATTATTATAATGTACAACTTGTATATTTTATACCCTAAGTTAGTAAGTTTTAGTTAAAAACTCTTGTATAAGGTCAAAATACCTGTACAAGTAAGAAAATATGTATCTAATGATTTTGAAATGAAAATGAATGATTTGTGCAAAGATTTCATCTATCTTATGTTTTATGAAATATAAGGTTAAGTGGTAAATTTGTTATTTATATGTTTTTGGTTGAGCGTGGTGTGTTGCACGAGTCCTTTAGAGTCCATTGAGTGTGGTCGAGTGGTCAGTGTAGGTTTTTGGCACTTGTGTGTGAGTTTAGACACCATTGTTGTAAGTTTTTGTAAAAAGTGGTGAAAATGGGTTTAGGTGTCTAACTCTTTGTGAAAAATGAATTTGAATGTAAAATTGTGCCATTAGCTAAAGCTAGTAGAAATCTCCATGTAGACACTAAAACCACCTCAATCAGACGTCAGATTGAGTTTTGGGATGCATTGGAATTTCATCCCAATGTTGTATTTTGACAATAGAAATTTGCTGTCATATTTTGTCCAATGTGTTGCAGCACATGGCAAAGAGATGGTTGAACCACAGTGCATATCACATTTTCTGCATAATTCACAGTTTCAAAGTGTAAATCTCATGTTTTAGGTCTCATTTGATTTTCAAGCTTCCACATCCTTTTTAAAACTCTAATTTGAACAAAAAGTGCATGAGAGAGTTCTAAATGTTAAATCTTCTTGGGATCTCATTGTGAATGATTTGAAATCATTTTTTCTTTGCAATTTTGGAAAACTTGTTCTCCCATAGGAATTATAAAAAGTTGGCAATCCTTATGGGTTTAATCCCATGATTACCTCAATCTGGTAGTTAATGGTATTTAGATATGGAAACCATTTCACATGTCACCTTTACATTACAAGGCTCTGGATTATATGATTATCCACGTTGCTTTTGTGAGTATCTCAAGTTTATTATTTGGCTCTGATATCGAAAATGAAGAGAATGCCTGGAAGGAGGAGAGGGAAAAGAAGAATAGGGAAGAGAAGTAAGATGCAGACAAACTACTGGGTTAAATTGCAATAATAATAAAAATAATAATAATGATAATAATAATGATAATAATAATGTAAAAAATAAAGAACTAAAGTAATGCCAGAATGATCATAACCTATCAAAAGATGCAAAAAGTAAAGAACTAGAATTTAAAATAGTGCCAGAGCAACGATAGTCCGCACAGTCTACATTAGAGACATTAGTTTCCACTACTTTTAATGCATGTAGGTTGGGCAAAGCTAGGCATGAAAGCTCTTTAACTTATGATTTAATTTGTCTGACAATATGAGTGTGGGTGCCTTCATCTAGACTGTGCAAACTATTGCATGTTCTGGTACTATTTTAAATACTTCCTGAATCTTTTTTCTAGATCGTGTAGGTTACGGTCATTCTAGCATTATTTTAATTCTTTATTTTCTACATCATCATCATATAACCCAACAGCCCGTCTGCATCCTACTTCTCTTCCTTATTCTTCTTTTCCCTCTCCCCCTTTCAAGCACTCTCCTATCTAGAGATCTTCCACAAAGATATTTAGAAATCTTTTTTTTTCCTGTCAAACTTCTATCTCCGGCACTCTCCTCTTATCTATTATCAAAGCCAAAAGGGAAAGTTGGATTGTATAGATAGAATGTGAGCCAAGATTTACCATATTAAGTCTTATGTTAGCATATTAATATTATTTCATCACTCAATCCGATAGTACGTATCACTTTTAAAATGATCTTATAATTAGAATATCTATAAAATATTCATGATTATTGCAAGGTTATGGCAATATCCCAACAAATAAGGGGTAAGTCCAGACTTCGGTAGAAACTTGTATATATGAATATTTTATAGGTATTAATTATTTTGAAAATCATTGGTTAGCATGGAGTGCCAAGTGATTTAAATGCATTTTTAATTATTTATTGATTTAATTAAAAATTTGTTTCTAATTTTCTCTTTTCCACATCCATTTTTAAAAAAGTGACGTGCATTTTAAAAAATATATATTCATTTTAATTTTTATTTAAATTTATTATTTTAAACATATAAATTAAAATAAAATTATATTCATTTTAAATTATATTTTTCTTAATTTTTATTTACATTTATTATCCACGTCAATCTAGGTTTATAAGCAACATGGATTATTAGTTACTCCCTCTATTCAAAAATATAAGGTATTTTTAATCAAATTTCACCCCCAATAAAGTAGTTATCTACTTTTAAACTAACTCTATCTTTTCATAATTACCCCTAGTAAACACCTACAATAAATATAAATTTACATATCAATAGGAGCACTTTTGAAAAAAAACGTAATAATTACACCTCGAAAGACTAAAAATGCCTTATATTTTTTAACATCCAACTCCTCAAAAAATACCTTATATTTTTAATTGAAGGAGTATTTAATAATAATAAATTCACATTTCTTTTTAGTAAAAGTGATGTGAACTTATCTGCCTCTTTTATACTTATTTGCATAAATGCTACCAAGACTATTTTTTACCTCCCTTTTTTAAAAAGTGATGTGGATTGGAAGTAGTAAAAACTTTTTTTTTTTTGTAGCATTGTTATAAAATTTGATGTGGCTTGGTTAAAATAATAAAATTATCTTAAAAATAAATGACTTCTCAATTTTATCCCTACATTTAAAAAACAATAATTTGATATGTGATAAGAATTTTCTTAAAAATTGAAATATTACACTTTTGTTTAGAATTTGTTAAAGGGTACTTTTGCAATTGTAAGTTACAAAAATCAAGAGAAAGTAACTTCTATAAAGGATTGAAAAAACCTTTTAGAATGAAATTTATAAAAAAAAATTGAAGAAAGTAACTCATTAATTGAAAGTAAGGCATAATTTAATTAAAAATATTTTATAATATTATTTAGAAGCCATTAAAAATGATGAAGCCCAAAAATTCACTTATTGCCAGACAACTCGGTTAGTGGCATCAAGGTGAATAGCTTTTCTTCTTCCCCGAATATCTGCTAGGCACACCAACAAAGCATCATTCAATGGAGGCACTGTCACTCATTAACCGCACCTACTCTGAGAGTCACCCTTATTCTGATACTATCAGGAAGATTAGAAATCTTGTTATGAGAGATTGGATGGTCACTTTTGACCATGTTCATAGAGAAGTAAATAGATATGTTGATCTCTTAGCTCACCGGCCTCCATATAATACTTTTAATATTATGATTTTTGATGTACCATTGCATGATTGTAGAAATCTCATGGATTTAAATATGGCTAGATTTTAGTCTTTTTACATGGTTTTACTGTGGCCTTGTAATTCAAAAAAAAAAGCATCATCGAGTCAAAATCAAGGTCAATGTTTGAAAAAAGTTACGAGTAGGGGTAAGCAATATACCTGAAAACCCACCTACCCACCCAAACCCACCTAACTCATTTATAAACGAGTCAAACCATACATGTTTTTTGAGGGAAGGAGAATGAGTATAGGAAGGTGATACCAGTATAAATGTAAATGAGTGGGTGACGAGTTAGCCCTCAAGTGGCCCATCCCTACCCGTATATGTTTATATATTTTTTTATTTTATAGTCTATTACTTAAAACTTAGCAAGGCAAAATGGAAAAGAAAAGAGCCAAAGTTATCCACTCATTCAGACTCCAAAACCCTCGTCAAACTCAAACACCCGTGAGTCCTCTTCACCTATGAGTAGTGAGGCTTCTACAGCTGTTATCACTCTTCGCCTGTGCCCTAGCTCTGTCATTCTGCCACTTTCTAAGGTCACCTAGCCAATTTCTCCCCTATTCACCTAATCTTTATCATGCCTGATCTCCCATGTTCCCTTGTGCGAGATCTTTATCCTTCCTCCAGCTCCAGCTAGCAGACACATGCCATTCGCCTTCCTATAGCTCCAACTAGTAGATGTTCACCGTTCGCTTTCCTCTAGCATCGACCTCAGTTTCGCTCTAGCTAGTAGCTAGCAAACACACACACGCTCCAAGTTTGACCTCCAAGCTCCTCTGTTATAATGTTGTTTTGGCCCTTAACTAATGCTTGAACCAAAAATTACAATAATAATAATAATAATAATAATAATAATGATAATGATAATGATAATAAAGGTGATCTGTAGTAATAAATTATGGGAGAGCTCTCGCATTAAATGAGCTTTTCAATGTTCTCTTGTGAGGTTAGAGTCACAGACCTTGTTTCTTGAAGCATGTAAAAGTTACAGCTTTCTCTTCTAAGGTTAGAGCTTTTCAGTGTTCTCTTGCACCTATACAAGTCACAGCTTCACTACTTAATTTGAGTCCTGCAATTTTCTCATGAGCCAAAATATACAAGTTTTGATTTTGATCAAGTGATGGATAAAAGAATTGCTCTAATGTATTTAGTTAATTTCTATAATCAATTTTGAAGTTATAATTTCTGGTAATTCTTGAATAGGCTTAACTTATCTCTCTATTATAATATTGTTTTGGCCCTTAACTGCTTCAGTGAGCAAGTATAATCATTGTTTGGTTGAAGGTGAGTGCTTGTGCCATTACTATTTAAGTGTTTAGATTTTATCTATGTTATTATAGATTTGTAATTTTGTTTATATTTTAGTTAATGTGATGAACCTAGTACCAAATATGTTTGTGATTGGTTTGGTTTGGCTGCTGTATAGTTTTTACTTTTAAATTCACTATGGAAAATGTGTGAGCTACAAAAGGGCACATGAATCTAAAGCTACTAATACCATAAGTCACCACTATCCTAGCAGCACCCACTAAACCTAGAGCTTCCTAAGTTGAAGAATCTCTAACTATTAGACCAAAAAGGACTGTAACATCTGAAATGTGGAATCATTATGAAAAAATTATAAATAAAAAGGTAAGCATCAACCTAAATGCCACTATTGTGGTAAGGATTTTGCTGGCCATTCTTCTAAAATTAGGACTAAGAACCTTTAGCAGCATTTTGATTCTTGCCCAAAGAATCTAAACAAAGCCAAGGTGGGACAGTCCTTACTCTCTTCTTCTTTTGGTAAAACAATGACTTATCACCCGTATAATACAGAACAATGCAAAAAAGCAGTTGCTGAATTCATCATTTTAGATGAGATGCCATTTTAAGTTGTGGAAGGACAAGGTTTTAAAAAAATGTTAGAGGTGCTTGAACCAAGATTTACATGCCCCTCTAGCAACACTATGGCTAAGATGTGCTACAAGATATATTTAAAAGAAACAAAACATTTGAAAAGGTATTTTAGGAAATTTAAAATTCGTGTATCACTCACCATAGATTGTTAGACTTCAATTCAAAATTCTAACTATATGTGTCTGACAGCTCATTAGATTGATGAGGAATGGACATTATAGAAATGAATTTTGAATTTTTGTGTGGTGGAAAACCATAAAGGGGATATCATTGGCAATGAAATTGAGGGATGCTTATTCTATTGGGGTATTGAGAAAGTATTTACAATTATAATTGATAATGCTTCTTCTAATGATTCTGCTGTTGTTGTTTTAAAAAAGCATTTAAAGGATTTGGGAGGTCTAATGTGTGATGGAGAATTCTTGCAAATGCGGTGTGCTGCTCATATTTTAAATTTAATTTTTTCAGAAGGCCTTAAAGATATGAACCAATCTATTAAACTTATTTGGCATGCAATCAAGTTTGTTAGATCTTCTCCTGGTAGGCTTAAAAAATTCAAAGGGCTTATTGAAAAATTGAGAATTGATTCAAAGAGTCTTCTTAGCATAGATTATCCCACTAGGTAATTTACATGATTGTTAAATTATTATTGTTTGCATTATGATATGTAATTTTTCATAACATTTAAATCTTTTGGTCATCTTAATAGGTAAAATTCAACATACATCGTGTTGCAAAATGCCATTTAGTTCATTAAGGTCTTTGATAGAATGGAGGATAAGGATCAAGGTTACAAGAACTACTTCAAAAAAAAAAAAGTTAAACTACCTTCCAGCTCAAGCCATGTTGATGTTAGGATAGAAGAGGAGGATGAAGATGCACTTGGTGATGCAGTTAAACCTCCTAATGCCTATGACTAGAGTGTGGCAAAAGAATTTTCCACCTTTTTAGAGTTGTTTTATATTATGAATCTTCAATTTTCTAGATCAAATTATGTCACATCAAACACATGCTTTCAAAATATAGTTGCAATCAAGACACAACTAGATTCAATTGCAGCTAAATTTAATTCTTTATTGAGTGATATGGCAAAAAGGATGCAAAGTAAGTATGATAAGTATTGGAGAAAGGCAGAAAATATGAATTTATTGTTAGTGATAGCTGTGATTCTTGATCCTAGATACAAGTTTTCTTATGTTGAAGTTGCTTTTAAACATTTTATTGGTAATTACACAAAGAGAGAAATGATGAAAAAGAAGATTGTGGGGCTCTTGCATCGCTTATTTGATAAGTAATCTGCAACTCTTATAGCTAGTGGTAGTGAACCATCTAAAACTAGTACAAAGGTAGGGAATAGCAGTGCCAGTGGTGGGAGGAAGCAAGTTCCTCCATCTTCTAAAAAAATTATTGATTTGGCAATGCAAGATTTCTTAGCCACTGCAATGAGTAAGCGTCCAAAGAAATCACTTTTAAAGATAGAAGAGTACCTAAATGCAGAGTTAGTTGATGCTTGTGATGATAGTTTTGACATTTTGGCATGGTGAAAAGTGAATTCTTTCAAGTATAAAGCTTTGGGTTTGATTGCATGTGATTATTGGCTATGCCTGTAACATCCAAAAAATTTTAACTCTAATTTATTAACTTAATTAGGGTAGTTAGTGAGTTAACAAGGTGTATGGCCAGAGGGGCTTAACTTGGCATAATCGATGTGATTTCAGCCCTACAAGTGGGTCCAAATTGAAGGCGGGCCACGCGAGCAAGGAAAGAGGATGAAAAAGTAAAGAGTTGTGTTCTGTGCTACACGTCGCGGCACATGGTTGGTTCGCCATGGCGCACAGACATAATTTAAATGTAACGGGCTCTTTTGTACCATGCGCCGTGGTGGAGGGGAGCGTGCACCACAGCGCACGGCCAGAATTTGATAAATCTAATTCGTAAGCTGTGTGAAAACAGAAGAGGAAGAGAGGAGGAAAATGAAGAGCTTAGTTTTGGCTCTACTAAGGCACGATATTGGCCCCATTGTGGATAGATTGAAGCTCCCAAACACCCAAGGTAAGATTATGGTGCTTTCTTCTTCCTTTCTCTCCCTTATTTATGATTAGTTATGGTAGGGTTTGAGTTTGGAGATGAATTTTAGTCCATAGGAGTATGGGTCTGATTCTATTAGTTAAAATGAGATTAATGAGAGTGATTTAATGTATTGGAATACCACATTGATGATTTTAGAAGTGGTAGGTCCATAGGAGCATTTATTATCTAAAATTGCTATTTATGAGGTAGTTAGAAGAGGTTAATGTGCATTAATGATGGTTTGAGGTGTTATTAATGATAATATACATTAGTGAAATCTAATGAGCCTATTAGGTATGAATGGGTAGTGCTTATTAATTAGTAAAATAGTATATAAGGAGTTTTATGTTGATAAAGCTTAAAAAGCTAGATGATAATGATATCCTTATGATTTGGTTGCAGAGAAGTTCATCTTAGCACCTTTCAAGCTTGTTAAAGCTTGGGAAAGTTGATATAGTGAGGAATAAACTTTTGACCTCTCAAAGGTTTAAGGTAATCAGGGAAACTTAATTCTTATAGTTAATGTTAATTGTGTTGTAAAATGTGATTGTGAGTTAATTTGATGATGCATAATGGAAAATGTTGAGTATTAAATGGTTTTGAGAAAAAAAAATCTTAATTCTACCACCCTTGATGTTTTATGAAATTAATTGTGATTTATTACTATGGGTGGAGGAATTGTGATGAATTATGTTAAAATATTAAGTATACGTGTTATGTGAGTTCATGTGTTGAATAATGAATGTTGAAAATGTATATTATGTGTGAAATGTGCATAACATGATCATTGGCAAGAGTTCTTAGGGAGAGGAGTAGATTGGTTGAAATCCATGTGGTATTGGCAGTGACCATTAGAATCGGGAACTAGCCTTGGCACCGACCGTTGGAATCAGGAGGTAGCCCTTATCCTATGGTTGATTCGGGACTGTCCCACTTGTTCTATAAGGGACTCAAACCTAACTAGTTTCCACTAATTCATGAGGAGGCTAGATTAGAGGTACAACACCCCATGATTATTAGTATTGGAGGAAATCGAATTATATAAGTGGGTAAGTTAACCTTGGCCCAGTAGCTCCTCACAAGTGGAAGGCTGAGTTAATCCATGAAGGACATAGCCACGTGATAGCCACCAGTTTCGTGTCGAAGGTAACAAAAGATATAAAGTTTGCACATGATGCATATAAGTTCGGCTACATGGTTGCTAGTATTGTGGTCCAGCACGTGTTAAGGGCGCATGGTTGTTATTTTTATGACCCTGAGTTATATTTTTGAAAACAACATAATATAGTGTTTTATGGCAAGCCCAGTCACATGGTTGTTAGTTTTGTGAACCGTGACCTAATACTATGTGATATATGTTTTATGTGCCTATTTGCATCTATTTACAATTAATATGTAACTATAAGGGTTAAGTAAAACTTGGTTACTCAGTGGTTATACTCACCCTCAAATTTTCAATACTTTCAGGGACTAGCTCATTGGATCCGAGTTGGGAAAAACACACAGAGACTTAAGATTTATGGAGTAAATCCTCTTAATGTCTCTCTTTAGTAGTTTACATGTGTAATTGTTAATGTTTTTGCCAACTAGGAGCAATTGTCACATTTGGTATACTACTTGCATAATTTTGCATTTAACTAGTGTATTTTGTGCCCTGGGTCAGTGAGTTTTTGTTGTGAACCCGAGGATAGGGCTAAAATACTTGTGCAAGTAGGAACATATGTATTTTTGAGAAGTATGAATGAAATGGTTGATTCTGTGTGACTTTTCCTCCCCCCTATATTTTGTGAAAATTGGGGTTGAGAGGTAATTTGTGAAACAAGTGTTTTTGGTCGTGTGTGGTGTGTTGTATGAGTCCATAAGAGTCTATTGAGTGTGGTCAAAAGGTTGGTGCAAGCTATTGGCACATGTGGTTGAGTTGGGACACCCCATTTGGGAATTTTGTGAAAATGTGTCAAAATGGGTTAGGGTGTCCAACTTTTGATAAAAAAAATGAATTTGAATGTGAAACTAGTGCCATTAGCTAGAGCTAAGAGAAAGCTCCGTGTGGACACTAAAACCACCTCAATCGGACATCTGACAGAGATTTAGAACACGTCGAAAGTTCGCTCCCTGTGCTATCAAATGACAATACTGATCTATCAAATTTCGTACAATGGGCCGTGGCGCATGGCAGAGAGGAGACACGCAGCAGCGCATGAATCGTAACCCACGGCGCACATGTCAAATTTTGTGTGGAAATCTATTTTGAGCGTAGAAACTCATTTTTTTATCCATTATCTTCCAAGCTTTCACTTTGTGTTTAAAATTCTGATTTGGAGTCCATAAAACATGTTTGAGATTTGAATGGTTGATAATTGGGATTCCTTCAATTAAGTTTTGAGAAATTCATTTTTAAACCCTACAGTTTGGTAACTCTTGAGAGTTAAGCCCAGGATTACCATAAAGATTGGGAGTTAAGTATGATTTAACTCAGGGAGGTTACAATGCCTGTCTCCACAGTGTCTTCAAAATTTGCTTTTAGTATAAGGGTTGAGTACTAGATACTTTTAGGAGTTCCTTATCTTTGAAAATGGCAAAGGCACTCATTTGCACCCACAATTGGCTACTATCATCAACATCATGTACCCTATTGGAAGAGATTGATATTGACTATTTTGAAGACTTTACATGCTGTTGATGGTAATATGAATAAGTTATTTTATTAAATTCATTTTAATTCTCCATATTATATAATATATATTATTGCTTGCTAATCTAATTGTCTTAATTTGTAGTGTAGAGGAAAGTTAATAGCTCAATTTTCTGCCATATCAAGTGACTCTGAAGAAGATAAATGAGGATCAATGAGGCTAAATGGGTTTTGACTTTAAAAATTAAAATTATTGATCCTTGTTTATTTAGTATTTGCTATTAAAATATTTATTTGTATTATTCAAAAATTTAAAATTTTAGAATGATGCTACTTAAATACTTATGTTAAATTAGAATGGGATGAAAATCATATGTTTTAATTCTTTTATTTTAAAAAATGGGTGCTGTGGGTAAACAGGTGGCCTGGACCCACCCATACCCGTTTGCAAATGGGTATAAGCAGGTACGAGAGAGTGGCCACCTGTTTACCCATAAATGGGCTGGTAATGGTTACGGCCACAGGTGACCCGTACCCACCCATTTATGCCTCTAATTATGAGGTCTTTAGTTATCATTCTCCCAAGCACGTGAGCTCCAACAATGGACCTAGAACCGCACAATCTAATAATAGCCACTCCAAATTTCACGTGAATGGTCTAACCAATGGACATGTCTTTACAAATTGCAATATACTGCACCCATCCCTCCTATATAAAATATTTTAAAAACTTATCTTGCCCCAAAATATAAAAAATGTTAATAATATTTTTAAGTAATTAAACAACTTTATTCTTATCTTAAAAAATAAAATAGATCATTAATTGTGTGTTTTCACAACTACTATTATGATTTTTTTTTTGGTTCAAACACTATTATAACACTAATTGTGACATTTTTAGGGGGCAAATTGTAAAATCATTAAAAATTTATGTGAGTTTAACTAAATAATAAACTTTTATTAATATACGTGATTTAATTAAAAACACTTTATATATAGAGACGGAAGAATAAGTAAAAAAAATATTTCCCCATCCCTATATATAAGTTATTTTTAACCAAGTCTTACATATCAATAAATATTTGTTATTTAGTTGAAGTCATATAAAATTATAATGATTTTTCAGTTTTTTCCCCAATGATGTTGCAATTAATAGCATGGTGATGGTGGTACAACATACAATTAATGTGTTTTTCATTTTTCAAAACAAGAAAAAAAAATTGTTTAATTATTTAAAAATATTATGACACTCCTTGTATTCAAGGACAGTAAGCTTTTAAAAAATATCTTATATATAAAGATAGAAATAGTATGTATCTAATGCAGAGCATGGCGAAAATTAGTATAGAAAAGTTCGCGGAGTTTATGCTCAATGTATTAGATGCATTAAAGGGTCTAATTTTATTCTTACTTTTTTTTTTATGCATATCCTTGAATTTCTGAGTATCATTTGATTACAACATAATGGACATAGTTTCGAAAGCATAATGCAAGACAGAAGAAAACCATATACTTTTCAATTTTGAACAAGGGAAAAGAAGGGGGGGGGGAACCAATGATGTTGATTTTAGTGATTAGTTTTACACAAGAACAAAACTTGACAGCAAAATTGTTCTCTGTAAAGGCTTGATATTTATATTATAAAAGTTATTAGCCATTTACAAGTCCATTTATTTAGACTAATTACCATTAGCCATTAATTTCTCTCTTGAACCTTTATTACCATTGTAACACCAACAAAATTATGACTTCTATTATTAGACTTACCTTTCATTATGGATGACCAGAAAAATAGGGATATAGGAAAACTGGGAGGAAAAATGTCCTAAAAATAGTTTTAAAAAAAAATTTCTATTTTTGAAAATTTCTTATCCTAGTGTTCTATCCTTCTTATTTTCTTCTCATTTTTTACTCCATCAAAACAAAGCCTAATAGAACCTGAAAATTTTCTCTTGGGAGAATAACAGATAGATCTCAAATGTCAAACTCCATGAATTTACAAGTTCATCTCTCAATTTTACAACTTCATTGTAGTGAACTTGCAACTTATTGTTTAAATTTTAACATAATTGAAGGATAAAAAAATTTATTTTTCTTGTTAAATTTGAAATATAAATTATAAATCCATCATAATAAAATTATAAAATTAAGAGTTGAACTTACAAATTTCTAAAGTTTGACCCTTAAGACCTAATTTAAATTAATTAATCCTTTAGGATCTCTTTATCATTCTCCCTTTTCTCTTCCTCTTTTTTGGCCCAACCTTGAAATTTTGAATGTCTCCTGGTCAACTTTCTCATTGGAACCTTCACAAGAATTTCTGGTCGTTGCACTTGCATGTAGATCACTGCTACTAGAAAACGACGTCGTCGATGTCTTCTTGGGGTAGAAAATCTGTTGACTTGCACTAATTATTTTCTCGGTTGTCCCAAATAACCGAAGACATATTTCATATTCCCCCAAATAACCGAAGAGAACACAGACGTTGACCTACGTTGTTGCTGGTCCGGTCAACAATTGTTTACAATCAGATTCAAAAAACTAACTCTCCTCATCAGTCAGAGTTAATCCTAACCAAACAGACTTGATGAGGAACGAAAGAAGTCAAAGAACGGTCTGTGATGGGCTTGTTAATTTAACAATAATACTTTGTGGGCTTTTGTGGCTTTAACAAAGACTATTGGGTTTCATGATTGGGGAAACCATTTGGGAGAGCCTAAGAATACTCTCAGAATTTGTGTATGTGTTGTAATTTAATTTAAAAAAGTCTATCATTTGTTCTCATTATCTTGAGAAAGCTATATTCCATGGAGCCTACTCTTTGCACTTAATAATACACACACACACGTGTGCGTGAACTTCTAAAGAAAAAAATTAAGGGAGAATTACAATAAAATCTTATATAAGAGAATTAATTACTATAAGATTCATTAATAATTAAACTAAGGACATTGACAATATAGTTTAAGTTGGATAAATTTAAGTTTAGAGAATTAAAAAAAACAATTGTATGGAATCTAAAAAATTGTATTGTTTGTAGCATATATAATAATACGGCTTTTAGTAAATTTTAGATTTGATATTGATTTTTTTCTTAAGTTGTTGTGTTTCTTTGAACCAGTATGTATGTATATATTAGTTTCAAACCACCTGATCATATTAAAAAATTCACTCCAGATGTTTATATTTTTTTTCAGTGAATTACAAATTCTGATACGCTAAAAGGAAAGCATCATGAATATTATTCTACACTCTGAAAGACACAATCTCCGTATAAAGAAAATATTGTTATATATAGTACATTACAACTCTATAAAGGTTCATATATAAGATTAAAAATAAAAACAGATCACAAAGTAAATATAGAAGTATAACATTTATATCAAGGGGAATCTGCTATTTAATTTCTGTTCGTGCAAACAATTTCTATGTGAGAAATAGACTTTGAATCAAGTTTACATCATCTGATGCTTTCTGTGTATAATGTGTTATATTGGCAGATTAAAGACTTAATTACATTCATAAAAAAAAACAAAAGAAAAGACTTAATTACAAGCAATATTGTTTTAAATGCTAATGGCGAATGTCATTAAAACTCCTACGTAAGAAGAAAGTTATGGTTCGATCTTGATGTAATCTCAAGTTGTTAGTGTTCGTTAGTATAAAAAAAATGAATGAAAAAAAAAAAGAAAGAGATAGTCTTAAATACATACATAAGACTTCCATATGGTTAGAGTTAAGAGATGGGCGGGTCTAATCCTAAAAAAAAGAAAAAAAATTAAATTCTAATCTTATTAAAAAAGTTGAGAGCCAGGCTTGCAAGCCTTTTTATATTTTCTTAGTATTAAAAAATTATTTGTTATATTGTAATATTGTGTATTCTTTCTCTAAAATATAAATTATTATGTTAAAAAATTTAAAGTAAGTAGTAATATAAATTCTGATTTTAAAATATAAATATATATTCTAAAGTTTAAATTTAATTTAAAAATTAAAAATATTTTATTTTTTAAAGATAAAACAAAAAAAGAACCTAAATGGGGCCATTTGAACTCAAGCACCCTTTTTACTAGGCCTAAAAAGGTTGGGCTTAAAAGTTTTATTACACTAAAAATATTTAATTGTTTTAAATTTAAATTTTTTCAAAAATGAGTTTAAATGACTAACTCAAGCCTGCTCATATTTCTAACTCTATATATGGTGGGCTAATAAAATATTGAAACATTACAAAATCGAAGAGATTAAGATGAGATTTTTATGTTATTTTAACAAATCATTTGAATAAGATCTATTAACTAATCAAATTTGAGAGCCCATCCGACTAGTGTTTTAATCATTTTGATAAAGTTTGATAAAATGGGAAAAATTTTCATTCTTTTGTCAAATCTATGTCGTGATGTTTAGGCTTTTAGGGGGAGGGGGAATCTGCTTCGTTTTTTAAAGATAGATTGCTTCAGTGTTTTTCTACCAACACCAAGTGAATAAAACCACTTGCAAACACACATGATGGATTCAACTAACCAAAAAGAAATAGATCATAATTAATGTAACAAAAGAACTAAACATAAAATATAAAAATAAATACGTCAATAAACCTTAATCACACATGATGTAACAAAAAAGATATTAAAAAAAATAGAAACTTTTACAAGTATAATTCATGTTATACATGACCAAACCAAACAAACAACTCAACATTTATTATATTTTATGTCATGGTGAATTTACTATATTTGTTAACAATATACCATTGTATATCAATGATAAATTCTTTATAAATTTTTAAATTTTTAATAATAAACTCTTTGTATATCAATAAAAAAAATCCCTTATATATATAATATAAATTGGCTATACACTTAATTTTTAAAATTTGATTTATATTTTCTGGACACAAAATTTTTTAACTAGTGGGCTAATTTATCCTAAAAAAAGAAAAAATGACAATTAGGTCCTAAAGGATCAATTTTATTCAAGATAAGTCCCAAAACATTCTGAAAGGCCAGTTAAATCCCTAGGCCCTTGAGTGGCATTTTAATATAATGAGAAATGACCGAAATACCCTTATTTGGCTGATGAAAATGTGAGATTTCTCCTTCTCTACTCTTCCCTGCCCTGTTCATCATCCCTTCTTTCCCTGCCTTGTTCCTCGTCTCTTCTTTCCCTGCCTTGTTATCGTCTTTTCCCTGTCTCATTGCAATCGAGTAAAGCTCTCTGTCATCTCTTCCCTGAGCTGTCCAATAAAGCTGTCTATCATCTCTATTCTAGTCCTGTTTAACATCTCTTCTCTGCCCTAAGCGATCAGTTGCTTAAGTCATTAATCTGTAATCTGTTTTGGGCATTAATCTTTGATGGGTGTGATGCATTTGCCTAGCTGAAGAGTCTGATCCTCATCAACATTTACCATTTCGATTATGCAGAAATTGCCTCTTCAATTTTTTCCCTGAATTTTTTAGCTGAAGGGGACTATGTAGTTTGTACAAGTGATGACATGTTCAAATGGATTTTAAGTTCGAAATTATACATTGTACCTAATTAATCAAGTTTGCAACTTTGTAACTCTGTAATTTGTTTTCACAATTTTATTCCCAACTTCTAATATTGAAACGTATTTATAATGTTCAATTTATACATTATACCCAATCAATCAAGTTGTCAAGCAACTTAGATACCCAGTTTTGCAACTAGCTTGAGACAAATTTGCCACTGCTTGTCAAAATTTTGGATGGAAGAACCATTGAATTTTTAAAAAAGTTATTATTCTAGGACAACGCTCTAATAATTGTAATTCAGACACCAAATTTTGCAACTGTCTTATGAATAATTTGCAACTTCTTTTCAAAATTTTGGGTGGAAGAACTATTGAATTCTTAAAGTTAATATTGTAGGATAATGCTCCAGTAATTTGCAATTGAGACACCAGATTTTTACAAACTTCTTACAAATAATTTGCACCTTCTTCTCAAAATTTTGGGTGGAAGAACTATTTAATTTTGAACTTGCAAAGCTACTAAATTATTTTAAGACATGGCTCCAGTAATTTGCAATTGACATACCAGATTTTGCAACTTCATTACAAATAAATTATAACTCCTTCTCAAAATTTTAGGTGGAATAACTTTTGAATTCTTGAACTTAAAAGCTATCAAATTATTTTATGATAATGCTCCAGTAATTTGCAACTGACATACCAAATTTTGTAACTTTATTACGAATAATTTTCAACTCTGTCTCAAAATTTTGAGTGGAATAACTTTGAATTCTTGAACTTGTAAAGTTACCAAATTATTTTAGGATATGGCTCCAGTAATTTGCAACTAATTACTAAATTTTGCAACTTCTTTATGAATAATTTGCAACTCATTCTCAAAATTTTGGGTGGAATAGCTTTTAAATTCTTGAACTTGTAAAGCTATCAAATTATTTTAGGATATGACTCCAGTAATTTGCAACTAACATACTAAATATTGCAACTTCCTTACGAATAATTTACAACTCATTCTCAAAATTTGGATGGAATAACTTTTGAATTCTTAAACTTGTAAAGCTACCAAATTATTTTAGGACATGGCTCTAGTAATTTACAATTGACATATCAAATTTTGCAACTGCCTTACAAATAATTTGCAACCTCTGTTCGAAATTTTAAGACAACACACTTTTAGTGATTACAAAGATATGAACTATACATATAAGTTGCATGTATTAATTCATCTAATGCATCTGCACATATCAATTGTCCACATACACAAAAACATGAACTTGAATATAAAAGAGGGGTTGCTATGTATCAAAAAAACCCCCCAATACTACCAATATATATGTATAAAAACCTATATATGTTAACCAAATTTAACTTGATCTAAAACTACCCATATATGTATATCACCCAAATCCAAGTTCATGTGGTAACCCATTTACAATAACATCAACTTGATTTAGATTTCTACACCTCTCCATGTACGGTCTGCTTCATGACAATGAAAACAATGATAAACCTTCTTCTGCTGATATTGAGACTCAATCCTCACATGATGAGGTCTGCCAGCTGATCGAGATGTTCTAAGAGATAGCAAAAAACGTTTGGCTTATGAGCTTAGATACTGTCAATGCATTTGGCTTTGACATCTCATGGGTCTCCACATGATGCATAGTGCCATTGTATATTTTCTCCAATGAACTACGAAGATAACATGCATAGTGCAAACTATACTTGTAAATTGCTTGTCTACAATCATCAGCACTCGCAAAAATCTACTCAGGATCCTACTAGTAAATCTTTCCACTTTGTTGCATTTAGCTCAGGCATTGGTGTTGGGATACTTTGTATTGCACATGGTAGAACTTTAAGATCTTATGTAGCATGTGAATTCTCAACTGAACATCCTGCTCTGCATTTTCATTCAAATCATGTTATTACTACCATCCATATTCATATTAACATAATATTAATTATGCAACTATTAAAAAAAACTTACCCATCAATTGAATCTCTTGTTGCCTCTGTACTTTGCTATATTTCCCAATGATGTACACATGAGCAAAATTATCATTTAATTTCATTAATTGATTTATCCCTTCATCATCTTTAAGGTCTAAAAAGAGCATTGCAATTAAACTTTACTGTGTACTTCAACTCTATTCCATTTAAATCACAATTAAAGCATGATGAAATCAATCTAACAAGTCCTTCAAGAGACATTCCTTCTCTAATCATTCTTCTATTACAACTCCCCCCATCATAATGCATTGTCCTATGCATATCTTTTACAATATCTCCCATTAAAATGAAAATAACAAAAAATTTCCTTTAAACAACTACTTTCCATCATACCCAATAATATCAACCTACAAGAAACAAAATAAAATGTTAATAATATATCACTTAGAAACAAGTTACTTTTGACATAAGTAATTTTCACATCAGTTAAACAGTGACAGCGTTCCATCTTAAAATATGGACACTCGATAGTAATTTCTTACACTTTCCGTTGCAAATGTCGAATTTTCATGCCAAATATTTAGAAACGTGAAATATAAAAAAAATCTTTCATGTTCAGTTGCAGAAAACCATTCCATCTTTTTCCTTACGAAAGCCATTTTGCAAGAAATCAAACCTTCATGGAGTAAACCTTTTTGTTCAGATGCAAGGATTGCAAAAAAAAAAAACCTGTCTGCACGCACCAGCACAACTCCTTAAGCTTCCTTGAGTCAATAATTAAGGCAACTCACCTCTTCCAAGCATAACTCTATATTTCAAGAATGGGTGTTCTTCAATGTACAGCTCCACCACTTACATGCAGCTCTCATCAATGGCGGGAAGAAGAGATAAATCGGGAGGGAGGAAATGTTGGAGTGATGAGTGTACATGTATATTTACTCATAGGGGCATTTTCATCATTTCCTTTGTAATTCTGATTGGGAAAAAACAGCATAAGACTTTATTGGCCTTTTAGAATTAGTTAAGATTTAACTGGTATAAAATTGATCCTTGGGACTTGATTGTCATTTTTCCTTAAAAAAATCACACCAAAAGATGTTTGGTATACTTTTTTGGCCTTCTGTTATGGGTGCAGTTTACCAATCTCTTTAATTAATTTAATTATTTGAAAAGATAAGGTAAAGTGAGAAGATAATATAACCGAACATGCATGCACTTGCCAATTTGTTTATTAAAAGCGAGGGAAGAATCAAATGCAGACACTTAATTTATTTAAGGAAAAAAAAAAAAAGGCCCATGTTTTCAGTGACAGTGAATCTCAGAGAAAGCACATGAGAATCTCTGGGTTATCATTTCTCAAAATGCATTGTTTATTAAATTTCCCATTAACTTTTAGGACATGGGTAACAGACAAAGATTTGTTTTTGTTATTTTTTTAATTTAATAATAATGTTTGGCAGCTAAAGTTTGGCCATTATTAAGTAAACTTGATTTAATTTGAGCAAATTAGTTCTGTATTAAGTCGAGCTTTCTGTATTATTTCTCAAAGCTTCCGGTCATTATTTTGAGCATCATTATTATGTCAACTCTCATTATCATTAATATTCAACTACAGGACATGCCCCCGCCGTTCAAAACATAAGTTATTTTTAATCCAATTATACTTCTAATAAACTAATTAATTTTTTTAAACTAATATCATCTTTTTATATTTATCCTTATTTAATAGGATATCTTACTTAAAAATAAATGGTTTGAGTAATTAGTATTAAAGGTATTTTAAAAAATGCATTAATTACATAATAAAAATTAAAATATTTTATTTTTTAACATCAACCTTCAAAAATACCATATATTTTTTAATGAAGGAAGTATCTCTTGTATTAGATTATTTATTTATTTATTTAATTTAAATTTTTTTATGTGCATAGTTTTTTATTTAAAAGACAAACATTTTAGCAAAACAAACATTATTATACACTCTAATTTAATTTTAAAATTTAAAAAATTAAACTGATAGAAGCCAGGAATAATTTTCCCAGTTTGAAATTTATTATAATTTTTAAAATAAAATGGTATTGTAATTATAATTAAATTTAATAAATATTTATATAATTGATATAGATATTTATTACATGAAAAGAGTTTGACTCCCATCCTAACTAGCTAGTAACTAGACCGGCCTCAGATAACAATTTATTTTTTTTTATAATGTTCCATTCTTTTGGATCACAAGTGAAATATTGCTCATATTAATATTCAAAAGAGATATTTTCTGTTGTCAGTGAAACTTACTCCTCATGCTTTAAAAAAAAATGTAGAGAGTAATTTCAAGACAAAACACCCTCTCACACACGTAGAGATCAATCAGTGTTAACCAATTTTTTTTCCAATAAACAATAATTTTACAAAAAAGAAATAGCAATTAAGTTAACTATTATATCAATATTTATGTGGTGTGTATTAAAATTATACTGGTCAATAAAAAATATATGTATAAAATTAGATGATAATCATCCATAAAAATTGATCTAGTAAGGAACTAAGGATAATTTTTTTATTTCTTTTACCAGGGATCAGTTTTAGATTCCACAAGTATGTGAATTGCAATTTCATCTCACCTGAATAATGCACTACAGATGAAGCAATATTAATATATTTACAAAAATCCAAAAAATATTAATTAAAATAATTTGATTGTGTTAGCTGATGAATGATTTAGTTAGCTGGCGGCTAAGTATTCTAATAAGCATGAAAAAGACTCCAAAATGAGAACGCCATAAATACGAGTATTACTGTACCGCGAGGTGATTGAATATTATACTACACTATCTATTTACAAAATCAGATTATATTAATGTTAATACAAACTTGATTTATATATATATTATATTTATTTTAAAATATAAATAAATCAAATTTTTTAGCAAAATTATTAATCAGTTAATTAATTAAATGAATATACAAACCAAATGATGAAATTAATGATATCTAACAATCTGGTCAGCAAGACTAGATTTTCAACACATATGATACACGAAAGAAATAAAAACATGACTGTCTAGATACATTAAAAATATAAACAATAATTTATTTTATTTTCATACAGATTATCTCAGACTTTATTGTTTGTTGCATATTAATAATATAAAAGTAATTTGATAATATTACAAATGCATTGGAGAACTTCTAATAGACCATTGAACCAAAATATATAGCAATAAAATATATTAATATGTTATTATAAAGTGTTATTATGAGAAAATATTTTCTCAAAATTTAAATACTTTTTTTATGAAAACAAAATTTTGATACTAAATATTCACATAAAAAATGTTTTATTTTATAATATTCCTATATATATATAATGAAATTTAAAAATTAAAAAAGGTTCAAGTGGATTACTATAGAGCTATAGTACCCCCACCCCACGACCTTTACAATATACTAGAAGATAGAAGACTAGGAAGATTTTGAGACCCCACGTGATGCATAGGCATTATTCATACCATTTCTCTAAGGGAGAAATGTGAAAGTTAATTTTTAAAAAAAAATTAAAAGGAGTGATAAAAATAACTATTTTTTTAAGTTTTTTTTAGTGATACAATAAATTATACTCCTTCTATCTTAAATTATAAAACACTTTTAGAAAAAATTTATCAT